>NC_137828.1:22628770-22651270 GCF_963921795.1 Nannobrachium achirus | reverse complement strand
ATGGGTCTGTGAAGAAACCGTTCCGAGAGGTTTAGTTCCGCTTTTTTAGTTCCGGGGGCGATAAAAAATGTATTTTAAATTAAAGCTTATTAAATTCTCTGGTTTATCGGGCCTGCATGGCAGGGAGCTACACAGACAGGGTTATTTTTGGCAGAGAATGGGTTAAGTGCAATGAGAGAATAACACTGTGTAAGAATGGTTATTCCGATCATATTTGTCTCTCATCCTCTGTGTAGAATTTTTGAATTCTGTACCTCATCTGAACTAAACAACCAAGATCTTCACTCGCACCAAATCTTTTCAAATGGGGGTCCGTGGCCAAACACATTCAAACTCGGGGTCATTGACAATGAACATGCTTGATACACTGTAGTCCAGGGGTCTTCAACAGGGGGTCCGGGACCCCTAGGGGGTCCTCAGAGTTACTAGAGGGGGGCCCCCCAAATCCTTGTGTGATAGAAGCTTTTTTTTTTTCATCTTTTTTATTTTAACCACTTCAACACTAGTGTCCATATTCTGAGAACTTTAGCCAAAAATGTCAGATCTACAAGCCCACAACACCTCGCGCGTTGTCAGCTTGTACATCGGCTATTTTCGGCAAAGAAGTACAGAGTGAAAGGTCAAGACTACTAAGTATTGACGGTTCAAGTGGTTAAACATTTGAAAACACAAACTGACATGAATCCAAAATACACTGATGATTGTGCTGTCAAACGATGAAACTATATGGTATCTATGAAAAGGTTGTGGGGGTCCCTGCTTCATCTCTCTCTCAACTAAGGCGTCCTTGCCCTGAAAATGTTGAAAACTCCTGCTGTAGTCTATTCCTCAGAATCACCATATGATGGTCCATTATGTACCCCGTATCCATACTGCTGTCCTCTGCACAGCTTGTCCCCCCCCCCCCCCTCCGAGGTCAGGCCACCTCCATCGATTGACACCGTGTCTGCTTATTAATCAGATGGAGCTGCAGCGCCGGACACTTTGGGCCACGCCATTTGTTTAGTGGCTTTACAACAGGAAGCCATTAGGACGTCACTGTCGCACATTATCCTGAATAAGTCATGAGGGGAAAAGGCCCCGGTAAGGCTGCAACTTCCTCCCACATTAGGATAAACGACTTTGAGGCAAGAGAGGGGCGAGACGTGTGCTTCGTTAATATGCACGAGGGGGGGGGGGGGGGGGGGGAGGAGGAGGTAGGGGGAGGGAATGGGGGAGATGTGTGTGTGTGTGTGTGTGTGTGTGTGTGTGTGTGTGTGTGTGTGTGTGTGTGATGGGGGGGGGGGGGCATGTCCAAAATCTGTTACTTTTCAGCAGTGGTGTAAAGTAACTACCGGTAAGTACATTTACGGCCGGACTACACCAAGAAATGCGCGCATACGCACATACTGTCCGTGAAGACGCTTGCGTATGCGTAAACGCTCCAGGCTACACCAAGGAGGGAGTAGGCCTATATGCGAGGAAGACCAGATAGTCTGTGTACAAAACGCATACGCGTGCTTAAAAAATAGAACCGATCCTATTTTTAGGGAATGCGTATCCGTGGTTCGCGCTATCCGTACGCCTGGTGTAGCCGGCTGAATAGATATACATTGGATCTATCCAAAACGCACATACGCGCACGCGCCCCGCATACGCACGCATACGCACTGACGCGCGCGAAACGGCTTGGTGTAGTCCGGCCGTTACTTAACACATGGGAAGCCAAGGTTTTTTCTAGCTGTTGCTGCTGCCGTCGTTCACTTACGCTTTAATTAAAGAGCCTCGGAAGCTCTGTGCGTGTGCACGTGAGTGTCCACTGACAATTGAGGAAGAAGATCCATTTGTTTACAAACGCTCGCGAAACTAAAATCCAAACCGGGGCCGACCATCGCGGTAAAGTGTCGCCGTGAAAACAGGCATATCTCTGCTTCCCTGGCGTTCTTTGCACCTTATTCATAAATAAAGCTGTTTTTATGTTTCAGCCTAGAATGGAAGTGTATGTAGCCTAGATCCTCCATTTTGTTTCTCTGCGAGCCACGGTATGACGTATGGACCAGGGTCTTTCACAGGGTACACAGAACGGATGCAGCTGCATGTAACCAAGTTAACCCTTTGTCTCGTCTCTCAACGAGATTACTCATTTTTGGCACAGCGTCCTCCAGTGGCCGTATCTGAACGACTTTGGCTCCCAAGATTACTCATGCCATGGAGACTTGAGTTCAAAAATATTTTTTGTTTTTTGTCGCATTCCTACAAGATGATGACTGAATATACCCCCATTGATTCTGGATGGGGACCCAAATGCATTTAGGTCCCCATCTGGAATCAATGGGGGTAAATTTACTTTTTTATTTTTAAGTCACCATGGCCTGAGTAATCAAAAGTAAACAAGTCATGTTGGGGGTGAACTACTCCTTTAAGTACTGTACTTAAGTACAGTTTTGAGGTATTTGTACCTTACTTGAGTATTTTTCAGTTTTCAGTACTTTTACTTCTACTCCACTACATCTCGGATCCAAATATTGTACTTTTACTCAACTAAAATTATTTGAAAACTTTAGTTACTAGATTTTTTTTTTTTCTTTTTAAGATTTGTTTTTTGGCTTTTTATGCCTTTATTTGATAGGACAGCAGACTGACAGGAAATAGGGAGAGAGATGGGGAATGACGCGTTATTGGAAATGACACCCGAGCTCCAGGCGGAGCCGCTCGATTGTCCACGACACTGCAAGTGGTGCGAAGGCCAGCGGACCTTGGTCCTGCTCTTCGCCCCCGAGCGCCGCGGTGAATGCAATCGTTATATTTATGCCCAGGCCGTAAGGCCTGGGCAAGCCCACGATAAACGCCCTGTCCAAGCGACTACAATCGAGCGCTCCCTAGCTCCGCTTCAGCCAATCAAAAGCTTCGGTGGGCGGGGTTTCCCTGGAGCTCGGGTGTCATTTCCAATCACGCGGGAATGACATGTGGCAAAGGTCGTCCGGATCGGGAATCGAACCGGCGACGCCAGCAGGCATCATAGCCTAGTATGTGGTACGTGCCTTGACCACCAGGCCAGCAGGCGCCCCTTTAGTTACTAGTTACTTTGAAGATATAAATGATTATATTATGAAACATACATTAATCCACTTTGGCCTTATTTTATACCCAGGCTATTAGGACAAAAAAGTTGAAGACCCTTGAAGTAGGGCATTCATTTACCAATAAATAAATAAAAAACATAAAAAGTTTCAATATGGAGATACAAAGTTTCTGCTGGACGATGAAATGAGTCGGAGAGAGGATGACAGAGAACGAGCGAGGCTGAAAAGAAATGTTCAGCCAGAGAGATGAAAACGAGGCTTTTGGGAACGACTTGCAAGCGGTGGAGGACGTTGCAGACATAATAGCGAGAGACTGACTGTGTCAGACTGCACAGTGTGTCTGTGTGGCTGAAAGGCAGAATTAGAACACACTGCTCCAACATGCCCATGGCTGAGTTTGGTCAGAACACTGTCATTTAACTCAGCGCTTCGCAAACTTTGTTCATGGCATGATATGGACCCCCGAAATGATATGTATTTGGCCACGGAACTCCCCATCTGAAGATGTTCTGTGCCAAGCAGTGACCCCCAGAAGAAACGTTTTGTGCAGCGTTTTGTTAATCGCGATTAATTATCTCAATCGCAATTAATCTCATATTTATATATTATAGCCATTTGGCCTACCCGTAGGACACTCTTTCTCAACATTATTATCGCAACAATTATTTGGAGATGTCTCCGGATGATTTGCACATTTTCTAAAGTTTCAAATTTAATTATTTGATTAATACCTCTAATTGTCTCAAAAGTAATCAACTAATAGTCAAACATTGGCTACAATATCAGCTATATTGGCTACAATCCCTGTTGATGTAACAAATATTAAAGCATAAAGGTGGACACAACAGTAATCATATTATTTAGTACATTTAGCAGATCCTTATACCCATCAGCTGCAGTCTGTTTAATGCAATACCATTATGATTTATTTGGGTTTTTTAATTGATTTAGAATAACCGATTAACATACAATCGCAAAAAAGCCAGCATATTTTTCCACTCCCAAGTTAATAGGGCCACGAAAGACTTGATAGTTAGATCGTGAACTGATAAAAGCTGATGACTTATTTGCGACAGCACTTTAAAAAGAAAAAAAGAAAAAAACACTTTCAAGATGTTCACGAATAGCAGATGTACAAGCTCGCAGCATGGCACGAAGTGACACACTGTGAGCTTGTACATCTGCTATTTTTGAATAGCAAACGTATAAAATATGGATAAAGGGGTTAAAAATAAAATGTTTTAATATATTTTGCCCAGTGGTCCTTGAGGAGGTTCCAGGGGGTACCCGGAACCCACTTTGAGAACCGATGATCTAACTTATCACTGACATTGTAAAGTGTGTCACCGACCGTCGCATTCCAGTAGAGCCTGACCGATGCCAGAGTTTTGGGTCCGACACGGGCCTGATTTAGGAGAATCGATTGCGATGTTTTGACCGATATTTTGTATAACAAAGTAGCCCTCACACCTGCTATGTCCCACCGCCCCTGGGTCTGACCTGTGCATGTAAGTTGAACATCTCATTTCACTCCATATACTGTATGTTCATTCTACAGGGGCCATGTTGTATGTGCATTTGAGTCGACAGGGGCCAGAATTTGACAATATAACCCTAGCACAATAGACAACATGCACAAATACGCTCTGAATAATGCGAAATATACTCTGACTGTAGCGAATATCAGAGCCTATACAGCCTAACCCAAAAACAATCTAGCACCAGTAAGACTCCCTAATCGGGAGATAAGCGACCGTCAGGTCGGCAACCTGATGGTGGCGCTAGAAGAGGGGCATGTGGGAAATCAGGGGCGGAGGTTGTGGTTTGCCAGCCAAGGAGTGTGTGTGCAAAGTTTGGCATGGATAGGGGCAACGGTGCCATGTATCCACAACTTTCCAACATCCCATCGTGCATTGCGCAGAATGTGCAGGCAGCTTCCGGCGCCGCAGCCGAGAGTGATCTACAAGCTCACAACGGTTGCATCTGCGACGCGACGTGAGCTTGTATGTCTGCTGTTAACCGGAAGTGTCCCGCAAATAATGCTACAGTACATTTTCGCGGAAACAGGTGGAGAGTATACACAATAATGTTGTCTGGAAAAAGCAACCTCATGGTGGTGCTAGAAGAGGGGCATGTGAGAAATCAAAATGCGCTCTGTAGCCTAATTGCATCAAAATAGCAAATTGTTTAGCATTGTTTGAGAAACGGGGAGGCGGGGATAGCTCAACCTATAGGAGGCAAGGAGCTACACGCACTTGACAGAGACATGGCACCAAACAGCTGGGACAGGTGTTTCCCAGTATCTTAAACCAGGGCTTCTCAAAGCTGTCCTAAATATCTTACTGTCCATTAGTCCCAGCCTGGTTTGGACCATCCTCTATTATTCCATCCTGCTCCAAAGACAGACATGGTGATAGGCTATGCCTCATCAGTAAGTTTGCAGAACCCGCTAAGCTGTCAATATGTCTCTCCACTTCCTCTCGCAGAGACACTTTTATTTACTGAAACGGGCAATTAGAGAGCTTCTCATTCCCATTTCAGCTAAAACAACGATCCAGTAACTTTGTCACCTCTCAATTTCGTGCCATGACAAACATACCGTAGGACGTGTTCCAGATCCGGGGGACTAATTATGAGTTGGAGCAGATGCAAAGGGTGCCCGGGTCAATTTCTCAGTCAGGGAAAAAAAAAACGATAGATCGCTGGGAGATAATTTGGCAAGAAGTCGCGCCTTAAGCTTACCTCGCTAGAAACGTGGGCCGACTGAGGCTTAAGGGCCTGTGCTTGTTAGCAGACTTTTTAGCAACGATAGCGTCTTCTTCCTCGGGAGACGGGCATGTTCCTGCCGGGGACACCGGCTCACACTGTGCTCATCAATAGACGGGGTCAGCCTGCGGGTTCCGCTGCAGATAGCGAGAAGGGAAGGAGATTTGCAATGTGAAAATACCACTGTGGCATTTAGAGGAGAGGAGGCTTTGGGGAAGGGAGGGGGCGTTCAGGGGCGTCACAAGGGGGGGGGGAAAGTGGGACTGAGTTACTAGGGCCCAAGGTGGAGGGGCCTTAATTATTTTATACTTTAGCGAATAGGGGTGCTGATCTCCATCACTGAGGCGATTCGATACGCATTTCGATACACTGCCAGCGATACAATATGTTTGCGATACATTGAAATCCTGCCGATACGATGCGTTACGATTCATACCTGACCCCGATACGATGCGATACGATTTACACTTGTTCCCGATACGATGCGATAAACCCCTTTTCCCGTTTTTATTGCGATTTGGACTTCACATCTGCTATACAATAACAATACCAGTGATTCTCTAACTTTGACATTTTAAGGACCATCATAACTCAGAGAGTACAAATGGAATCAAATGAACCTATAACAAGAGTAAAACTAAATGTAAACAATTACTGGCAGTCACAGCTGCTGTAAACGGTTCAAGACGCCTCAGAAACACAGGATAGAATGAAATACTGCATGAAAAATAGATTCAGAAATGCAGCGAACGATACATCCTGATACCATACATCATGATACGATACATCACAATACGATACATCACAATACGATACATCATGATACGATACATCACGATACGATACATCACGATACGATACATCATGATACGATACATCATGATACGATACATCACGATACGATACATCACGATACGATACATCATGATACGATACATCATGATACGATACATCATGATACGATACATCACGATACGATACATCACGATACGATACATCATGATACGATACATCATGATACGATACATCATGATACGATACATCATGATACGATACATCATGATACGATACATCATGATACGATACATCATGATACGATACGATACATCATGATACGATACATCATGATACGATACATCATGATACGATACATCATGATACCATACATCATGATACGATACATCATGATACGATACATCATGATACGATACATCATGATACGATACGATACATCATGATACGATACATCATGATACGATACATCATGATACGATACATCATGATACCATACATCATGATACCATACATCATGATACGATATGATACATCATGATACGATACATCATGATACGATACATCATGATACGATACGATACATCATGATACGATACATCATGATACGATACATCATGATACGATACATCACGATACGATACATCACGATACGATACATCGCGATACGATACATCATGATACGATACATCACGATACGATACATCACGATACGATACATCACGATACGATACATCACGATACGATACATCACGATACGATACATCATGATACGATACATCATGATACGATACATCATGATACGATACATCATGATACGATACATCATGATACCATACATCATGATACGATACATCATGATACGATACATCATGATACGATACATCATGATACCATACATCATGATACCATACATCATGATACGATACGATACATCATGATACGATACATCATGATACGATACATCATGATACGATACGATACATCATGATACGATACATCATGATACGATACATCATGATACCATACATCATGATACCATACATCATGATACGATATGATACATCATGATACGATACATCATGATACGATACATCATGATACGATACGATACATCATGATACGATACATCATGATACGATACATCATGATACGATACATCACGATACGATACATCACGATACGATACATCGCGATACGATACATCACGATACGATACATCACGATACGATACATCACGATACGATACATCACGATACGATACATCATGATACGATACATCACGATTCCAGACTTCAATTGTACCAATACACACTGAATGAACCGATTCACTCTTATCGTGCACGTTTGTATCGCGATTACGATCCATATCGCTTAATCTCAGCATCCCTATTAGCTATTGAAAAATAGCAGATATACTCACAGTGCAGCACTTGGTGCCGCGCTGTGAGCTTGTAGATCTGCTATTTTTGAAAAGTCATGAAAATGTGTACAAATCTTTGAATATAATATGTATTTTTAAGTGAACATTTGTAACTCAAATTTTGCTTCTGGGGGGTCCCTGGAACGAAATATTTTGAGATGGGGGTCCGTGGCCAAATACATATCATTTTGGGGGTCCTTCACATGAAAAGGTTTGTGCACCACTGACATAGAAACATAGGTTTTAGAAGGATTTGAAATATTCAAAGATTTTCACGAGTCTTCAAAAATAGCAGATCTACAAGCTCGCAGCGCGGCACTCGGTGCCGCGCTGTGAGCTTGTATATCTGCTATTTTTCAATAGTTAAAGCACAGGGGCCCCGCAGTGAATCCTTGTACCCAGGGCCCAGAATGTGGTGCGACACCCCTGGGGGGGGCTTTAGTTAACCCGCTGGAGAAGGCAGGCGTACAGTCAGCAAGCAGACAGGATAGCAAAGGGGGCATCGGGACAGGAGGCGATTAAGAAGCCCGGGAGTTCAGCAGACATTAGAGGACCAAGTTTTTTGTGAAAACTTCCCCCGATGTCGTCGCATCCCCGCTGTCTCTCTCATTATGGAGATGTAAGAAGATGCCCTTTGAGCAGCAGACTGGGAAGGGGGGAGGGGGGGGGGAGGGGGGGGGGAGGGGGCTGTCAAATTCAACTGGAAGGGTTGTTTAGAAGAGACCAAAAAAAAAAGAAAGAAAGACCGGAAATTGGGCACACGGCTCTGACTCTTCAATACTTTGATCACTGGTTCTCGACGTTGGGTCAAGGGAGGTTAGTGTGAGGTTTAGTTTAGACGTAATTTCTGTGAGTTTAAAGGAGTAGTTCACCCCCCCAAAATACTTTTTTTCTATTGATTACTTACGCCATGGAGACTTGAGTTCAATAATATTTTTAGTTTTTTGTCGTATTTCTAAGACAAAAAAATGTATTACAATAAATGTACCCCCATTGATTCCAGATGGGGACCCAAATGTATTCGGGTCCCCATCCGGAATCAATGGAGGTAAATTTGCTATAATCTAATTTTGCAACAAATACAAAAAAACATTATTGATCTCAAGTGTCCATGGCGTGAGTAATCAATAGAAAAAAAGTAATTTGGGGGGGGGTGAACTACTCCTTTAGGGATGGAGCCCCAAACAAGGGTAGCTCGACAACCCGATAACAGATTTATTGAGTACCCGGTATCAATAAGCTTTGGGCTTATCAAGCTTGTTATCGAGCATAGCGGCCCATGACGTCATGTTTAAACAATCAAGACAAGAGGCGATCAAGATATTATAACAGTACTATCACTAATTTAAAGCCATTTAACACTTATTGCACACTAATGAATGATTGTTTTAATGATATTAATTTGTTTACTTGTCAATTGTCATCTTCATAGATGGTGGTCAGGCTCAAACTCGTAGTCAAACAACTGGCCAATAAAAAAAGATACCAGTTATGTTCTGAATTTGCCGTCTCATATCTTTCCACAAAATATTATAAAAGGCTTGATAAAAGGCTCGATGAAAGCCCGGGCTCAATAAGCAGGATCATTAAGGTGCTCATTATCAATAAAAATTCACAAGCTCCATCCCTAGTTATAATGCGTGCTGTCGGACCAATGACCATCTAACTAATGCCGTGACGCCCCAAATGAACCTTTGAGCTCTGGAAGTCTGAGGGTGTACAAATGGAACCAGACTTCAGTCTTTTCCTGCGGTGGAAGACTTCCTTGCGAGGAACAAAGTTTATCTTTCATCTTTTATGTGGCTGACGTGAGGAGAAAGACATTTTGTTAGCTCTTCATCCAGCTTTGGTGGTTTTAATCGCCGTTTAATTCTCTCTGCGAGTGAGAGATGCTTGTTAAAGTTCCTCGGCCGGACGTAACGCGCAAAACGAGGAGGATGTGGCAGGTGTTTCTAATGACGCCCGGGCGGTCACGGGGGGCCGCACTCTGAACGCGATCAATCAGGCAAGTTTCCGCCTCTAAGGAGTGTCTTAAAAAAGACGTAGACCATCGTTGGTCTGATCATTCAGAGGTGTGTGAGGTTGTTTCGCATGCACAAATTCCTCATAATGCCAAAGATATTAGGCCCTCAGAAGTGTGCGTGCGCACGCACACACACACACACACACACACACACACACACACACACACACGCACACACACACACACACACACGCACACACACAGACACACACACGCATGCACGCATGCACACACACACACATACACGTGCGCACGGACGCACACGCAAACCAGTGGTTGAACTAGTACTTACATTTTCTACTTTCTTTTTTTTATTATTTTCCAGTAAAAGTATATATATTATATACTGCATTGTAGAAATACTCTGTTACTCTGTTAGTGGAAGTCCAGAATTAAAGTACAAAAGTATTGTCATCAAAATGTACTTAAAGTATTTAAAGTAAAAATACAAACGGTTTGAAAATAGCCGATCTACAAGCTCACAACGCGTCGCATCGTGACGCGTTGTGAGCTTGTAGATTGGCTATTTTCATACAGCCTAGGTATAAAATAGGGCTAAAGTGGTTTATGTATGTTTTAAAATATAATCATTTATATCAGCAAAGTAACTAGTAACTAAAGTTTTCAAATAATTGTGGCGCACTAAAAGTACAATATTTGGAACCAAGATGTATATAGTGGAATAGAAGTAAAAGTATTGAACATTGGAAATACTCAAGTAAAGTACCAATACCTCAAAAGTGCACTTAATTACTTAATAAATCTACTTAGTTACTTTACACCACTGCATACACGCTCGCATGGACACACACGCAGACGCAGGCAGAGAGGGGTAATGTTTACTGGCATGGGGTGACTTGGACAAACATCAGATGAATGCTCTGCCTCCCTGCCAGCTCTCATTGTGTCTGGCGTGTCGCGCTGCATGCGCACGCAAATCAATCAGAGCCCCTTGTTCCAATCAGTCCTGCTTATATCAGCCCACGAATAAATGACACCGCCGGTGGGGGGGTGGGGGAGGGGGGGTGGATCAATAGGGGATAAGGTGACAGTCTGCACCGGACTGGGAATTGTTTCAGCATGCGGATGTTACCAATAGGGATGGAGCCTTAAACAAGGGTAGCTTGATAACCCGATAACAGATATATTGAGTACCCGGTATCAATAAGCTTTGGGCTTATCAAGCTTGTTATTGAGCATAGCAGCCCATGATGTCATGTTTAAACAATCACGACAAGAGGATGGGACCGAAATGATTACAGTACTATTCATAATATAAACCATTAACACTTATTGCACACTAATGAATGATTGTTTTAATGATATGTAATGATATTTGTTACTTTTGTCAATTGTCATCTTCATAAATAGTGGTCAGCAAACTCACAGTCGCAACAACTGGCCAATAAAATAAGATATCAGTTCTGTTCAGAATTTGTCGCCTCATATCTTTTCACAACATATTAGAAAACGCTCAATAGTGGGCTCAAAAGCCCGGCTCAATAAGGATCAATAAGGCGCTCATTATCAATAAAATGTAACGAGCTCCATCAATGTTACCATGGCAGCCAGTGATGTCAGAAATGTGGGCACTTGTTTCACTTTTTCACTTGTTTATGCCCATATATGGTGTTCCATGTCCTATGCCCATATATGGTGCTCGGTGTCCAGGCCAGTATGTGACATCAGTACTATCATGTCAGAGTACTGTACACAGACAGACGGCGGACAGACAGACTTTCAGTAAATTAATAGTTAGATTATTTCAGAGCTAACTATTTGGACTGGTAAAGGAAACTGATGGTAACATCCCCAACACTTCTATCAAGGGAGAAGAAAAATCTGTATTTTATAGTAGCATTGGTGTAAACAGAATATCTAAATAATACATGATATGTCTAACTGTGTGTCGAGTTGTTTATAGAAGTGACTGGATCTCCATTGACTGCACACACACACATATGCTAGAGAATGGAGTAATGGAGCAGAGCATCCTTGGTTTCATTAAAACCGCTTTGAAAACACTTGCACTCTGGCGTCATACGGGGTGAAATATATGTAAACATTATTCATGCTCTTTAATGTGAATTGCTCACAGTCCTCTTGTCTATTTTCCAGCATAGCAATGTGAGTTTTGTAAACGCGCACAACACCCTCGACGACGCGCTCCTACTCCAAGCTCTCACACAACAAGCCAGCAAAGCGGCTCTGCTGGGGGACGCAGGGGATCCGCGCCATGTGAATTATTCAGAAGAACAAGCAACATATTACACAGAGGGGGTTTTCTGAAGAACCAAAACACTGCATCGTTTTAATACTGTAAACTACTTTGATGATGCGTTGGCCCCATTTTTCTGCAATTGTTGCACGGTTATGACTTGAGCAATAAGAACTTACAGTAAACGCCACAGTGTATTTACTTATCGTCACTGGCGGGCAGAAACCTTGCACCATATTTTCTCCGCTTTTTTTTTGTTTTTGTGCAGATGTAGTGAAAATATACAATCTACAACAGGGGTCTTCAACGGGGGGTCCGGGACCCCTAGGGGGTCCTCTGAGTTACAACAGGGGGTCCTCCAAATCTTTGTGTGATAAGAACTTTATTTTTTCTACACTAACCACTTGAACCCTAGTATCCCTATTCTGTGTGGAACATTAGCCAAGAATAGCCGATCTACATAAGCATGTACCGGTAGATCTGCTATTCTTGGCAAAGAGGTTTGGTGTAGAGTGAAAAGTAAAGCAGACTACGTATTGACGGTTCAAGTCGTTCAATGTAAAAAAAAAATACACGTTAAACCAACAACCTACTGATGATAATGCTGTCAAACAAGACTAATCTGTCTCAGAAATCTATGAAAATGTTTAATCTGCAACACAATTGTATACAATACGTCGTGGGGGTCCCTGATAACTCTCTCTCTCTCAGCTAAGGGGTCCCTGGCCTGAAAACGTTGAAGACCCCTGAATACAAGCTCACACTCGCAAAACTTTGTGGGCTTAATGTAGAGTGGCTATTTGGATAAATATTTAACCAATGAAAAATAATAACAAGAGCTTTAATACTACTGCTACTACTACTGCTACTACTACTAATAATAATAATACATAGGGGGCACGGTGGCGCAGTGGTTAGCGCTTCGCCTCACAGCTAGAAAGTCCTGGGTTCGATTCCCGCTGGGGGACGCTGTGGGCGCTGGCGGCGTGTTCCTCCCTCCGCGTCATCAGCTCCCACACCCTAGGGGGGGTTGGCGATAGGGCCTTTCTGTGTGGAGTTTGCATGTTCTCCCCGAGTCTCCTAGGGTTGATACCCTCACAAAAACATGCACGTAATCCTGGTCTCAATAATGCCTCCCCCTGGCCAGCCGGGGCGCCTGATGGAGGGGAAAGGAACTGGTTGGAATAACGTGTTCCTTCCACGCGCTACGTCCAAACAAGGGAAATCTCCACTGTCAGGTGAAAAGAAGCAACTTGGACTCCTCATGCATAGAAGGAAGCATGAGGTCAGTCTGTTGTCTCCCCAGGCGCGGCAGAGGGAGTGCAGAGCCCAGGATTACATAGGCAATTAGCACTGGTTGCAAAATTGTGGGATAAACATTTTTAGAGAAAAAAATAATAATAATACATTGGAACACATGTTCGTCTTCCCCCTTCCGGTTATGGTTTTGGACATGCAAGGTTTCCACCGGACGATCCTTTACGTTGCAGTCAAGAAACGTTAAGAACAGATGTCAGATAGGAATCGGGAAGCCTTGCTGCAAAGACTTCTTTCTCATCCAAAACGACGGTTGTGTAAGCGGGCGATGATTAGTTATCAGATTTGTAAGGGTTATGAAAGGAGACACGTGAGGAGGACCGGGCCGAAGGGTCGTACATCACCAGATTCTACGTGGATTACGCTTCACTTAATAAGAACCAGAAGGAGGAACTTGGAAAGACTGCGTCTGGCTCTCTGGCAACGAGCAGCGCTCTGGTTGATCCACCCAGATGCAAAGAGAGGGGAGAGAGAGAGCGCAACCAGGGGCGTCACAAGGGGGAGGGGGAAGTGGGACTGAGTTACTAGGGCCCAAGGTGGAGGGGCCTGTCTTTAGCTATTGAAAAAATAGCAGATCTACAAGCTTGTAGATCTGCTATTTTGGAAAGTCATGAAAATGTGTGCAAATCTTTGAATATATGTATTTTTTAAGCGAACATTTGTAACTCAAATTTTGCTTCTGGGGGGTCCCTGGAACTAAATATTTTGAGATGGGGGTCCGTGGCCAAATATATATCATTTTGGGGGTCCTTCACATGAAAATATTTGAGCACCACAGGCATAGAAGGATTTGAAATATTCAGAAATGTTCTACAAGCTCGCAGCGCGCCACTCGGTAGCCGCGCTGTGAGCTTGTATATTATCTGCTATTTTTCAACAGTTAAAGCACAAAATGTGAGTGAATCCTTGTAACCCAGGGCCCAGAATTTGGTGCGACGCCCCTGAGCGCAACGATGAAAAATGAGATCGGCGGGGCAAACATTTCTAATCATAACAAACCACAACAAGCACTATAGCTCTCCCCTTTCCCCTCCTAGGAACTTCACCGTGGGCGTGGTGCCTCAAAACGTCCAGCTGCCTGCATACTGAGCGGGTGAATAATAAAATAAATAGCGTTTGAGGGAGGTTTAGATTAAACATTAGTCATTCTTTGAATCACTGGGCTGCTGGTGGAGCGAAAGGGGGAGAAGAAAAGGCAGAGGAGACCTCCTCTGTGCACGGAGCCATCCCTGCCCTTTTAAGGCCCATACCACCACCGGTCCCTGCTATAACCAAAGCCAGGCCCGCACTCTCAGGGGTGTCGCACCAAATTCTGGGCCCTGGGTACAAGGATTCACTGCGGGCCCCCCATGAACGCTTACGCATTATTTTGCTTTAACTCTTGAAAAATAGCAGATATACAAGCTCACAGCGCGGCGAGCTTGTAGATCTACTATCTTTGATTGTGAAATTTTTAAAAATGTGTGCATTTCTTTCGTTTTTTGAAAAATCCTATGTTTCTATGTCAGTGTTTGTTCAAACCTTTTCATGTCAAGGACCCACCAAAATAACATGTATTTAACTGTGTACCCCCCATCTCAAAATATTTAGTTCCAGGGACCCCTCAGAAGAAGCAAAAATTTGAATTATGAATGTTCGCTTAAAAAATACATTATTATTCAAAGATTTGCACACATTTTCACGACTTTTCAAAAATAGCAGATCTACAAGCTTGTATATCTGCTATTTTTCAATAGCTAAAGTATAAAATAATATCGTGGGCCCTAGTAACTCAGTCCCACTCCCCCCCCCCCCCCCCCCTGCTGTGATTCACAGCTCCCCGGGAGGAGGGGGAAGGAGGGAGGGGGGGGGGGGGCTTTGTGCCCGGCAGGAGGTTAGGGGGGCCTTTGGGGATGCAGACTTGTAGGACGAGGGGCTCGAGTCTCTCTGCGGGAGAGTGGCTCTTCGGGACATCTTGGTGGGAGACAGGTTACCCATCATTACAGAGCAGAGTTTTGTAGGGGCTTTAACAGGAAGAGGGAGAAAGGAAATGGGGGGGGGGGGGGGGGGAGCAGGGGCGTCAATTGGGTATGGCAGGGGTATGCAGCTGCCATACCCTGGGTCCAGGGGGGGAAATAAAAGTTACTTTTAAATATAAATCCATGAATGTCTCTTTGTCTATCTGCGCTGGTTATTATGTTGTTAAATTACAGTAAAATAACTACAAATGCAAAATTTAACATAAATGGTCATTTAACAAAGTATTATAATTATATTCTCCACACTTGTATTCTCCCCAGCTTGACAAAATGGTATATTCCCAGGTTCCGCAGGTCAGTTGCACAGGTGCAATGCATCATTGTTAATTGTGGTACGTTTACTAACATGCTAAGTTTAGCTGCACTTGAAAAAACATTCCAGGCTGCATATCCAGCCCAAGAAACCGTAGAAACCTGTGTAAAAAACTGACAAAAGTCATTTTTTTCAGACATTGTGAAAATAGCCGATCTACATGCTCACAACGCCTCGCAGCGCGAGGCGTTGTGAGCATGTAGATCTGCTATTTTTTAGAACCGTGTTATCCAAAATGTAATGCCTATTTTCCATGAGGACTCCCATACCCTAGCTTTTGCTGAACTGACGCCACTGGGGGGGAGAGGGGGGCTTGTTTGCAGAGACAGGACATAGCTCAGGGCACGAGCAGAGAGTGACAATTACATCCACACACAGCCCCCCGGCCCGGGATGCAGCTAATATTTCTGTGCGCCTGTGCCTGCATGCCCACACGCGCAGGGGCGTCACAAGGTGGGGGAAAACTGGGAGTGAGTTACTAGGGCCCCCAAGGTGGAGGGGCCTTCATTATTTTATACTTTAGCTATTGAAAAATAGCAGATATACAAGCTCACAGCGCGGCACCGAGTGCCGCGCTGCGAGCTTGTAGATCTGCTATTTTTGAACAATCTTGAAAATGTGGGCAAATCGTTGAATTTTATGTATTTTTTTAAGCAAATATTTCTAACTCAAATTTTGCTTCTGGGGGGGGGGGGGGGGGGGGGGTCTGAAAAGGTTTGAGCACCACTGACAGAAACATCGTTTTTTCAAAAAACCTTAGAAGGATTTGAAATATTCAAAGGCTTTTCAAAGAAATTTTCAAGATTTTTCAAAAATAGCAGATCTGCAAGCTCGCAGTATGCTTGTATATCTGCTATTTTTCAATGGTTAAAGCACAAAATAATGCATAATATATGCGTTCCCAGTCTAAATGGATTAAAAAACCCTCCTCCTATGAAGGATATTCCTGGGGGGCCCGCAGTGAATCCTTGTACCCAGGGCCCAGAATTTGGTGCGACACCCCTGCACACACATACAACCTCAGTCTGTCAGACACAGGTCATGCACGCACGCAGGCATGCTCGTACACATACATACGGTGCACACTCGCGCATCCAGCACCACGCTCATGTTGGGTCGACACCATCGACCTCAACCAAATATTACTAACATTGAGTGACATCTTGACTGAGAAATCACACTGCAGGCGTGAAGGGGGAAAAAAAGGTATCGTGTTTGATATCGCACTGGACCAGCGCTTCCCAAACCTTTTTATTGGAGCTCCCAGTCTAACAAAACCGAGACCCCTCACATTGCAACACATTTGAGCTTGTAGATCTGCTATTTTCAAAAGATTTGCATACTGTACATTTGAAAACTTGGAATTGTGGACATTCTGCATAATGAGTACCTTTACTTTGGGTACTTTAAGTACATTTTGATGACAATACTTTTGTACTTTCACTCAAGTACATTTTGAATTCCGGACTTTTACTTGTAACAGACTATTTCTACATTGCAGTATTGATACTTTTACTTTTAAGTAAAACATTCAAGTACTTTTTCCACCATTGACACGCACACGCACACGCACACACACACACACACACACACGCACACACACACGTACACACACACACACCCGTATAAAAGTACAGATGGTTGTGGGTAGATGACTGGGCACGAGTACAGTACAATAAAATGCACAGACTCGCCTGCATTTGATTGGTAGCGGCGGTTACATAACGCAACATGCCTCTCATGTTCCGCGCGTGAGTGTTTTCCATTTGCTGACAGCCATATTCTGACTGGAACCGTTTAACTCTCATATATAGGAAATGCCACTCAACACACAGTCAATGGCTTTTCAAATTAACCGGGCATACTTCTGCAAGCTTTGAGTAATATCCGAAATGTCAGCCACTTATACAGTATGTGAGTGTATTACACAGGACTAAAATACACGTATGCAGTACGCGCTATATGATATAGGTCTAACAGCCCATGATCCACTGTTGCTGTTATGGGAATGTATTTTATTTGCATTTTATGTGTTTTGTGTATTAGTTGACGTTTTTACTGACTGCATACTGAATGCCAGAATGCCAAAGGCATGACATTTCCATTTTATGTTAGATTTAATGGACAATAAAGTTTTCTTTATCTTTGTTTAAGATACAGTATGTGATTACATAGTGCATAGAAGGCTACTAAAATACCAACACACTCTTTTAAAATACACTTACCGAATACAGTATGTGTCATACATATTACATATTATAAAGACTAAAGTACAGAAAGAAAATAGGAGATGACGAAAGGCCAATTTGTGGAATATGCAGCTTCCTAATGTCAAATACTGAGTAGAAATACAGCGTACATGTAACCAGAGAAAATAGAAACTAAATTAATTCCACAGAGTAATTTTTTATGCAGTTTTAACTTGGGGTTGTTTCTTTGATCTCGGTAATTTTGATCGTGTAGCTGTTTAATCATAAAACAAGCCCTCGTTTTTCCTCACAGGCCCTTTGGTGCTTCCCCAGAACCGCCTTCCAAAAAAGAAGTTTTCGAGACTATTGTCCAAGAGCTACCGTCATGTAAACCAAGCGGCAGCATTTATTTACTCGTGCTGTTTTCATGTGCAAGAGAGAGGAACGAGCGCGCTGTTGATAGAATGCGTAGCGGTTCATGAACTGACAGAGTAAATGGATGACAGAATTCCTCGGCAAGCTCATACCCACGAGGCCACTTTGTCACTTAGCGTTAAAGTTCTTCCCATGAAGCGAGGCTCCATCAGGTCAAGCCCCAGCTCTTGCTATTTCCTCGCACGTCCGGAGCAGGAGAAGGGGCTACGCATGGGGGGCTCTCTGCTGTACCGACCACGCTCTTCGTAGTATTGGAGCGGAGGAGGAGGGGTAACCGCAGAGGATGCCCAACTCCTTTTCCCATGCACAGCACGGCCAATGAAAACAGTGGAAAACGACACGTTCCCATCGGCTCAGCCCGGCGACATGGTGACCCCAGGAAAAGCGTGAGTAAATACCAAAGGCTGGGCCATGGCCCGCATTGGCCCGGGTGTGTGGGGGAGTGAGGGAGGAAAGAAAAGAAAGAAAGAAAGAAAGAAAGAAAGAAAGAAAGAAAGAAAGAAAGAAAGAGGTGGTGGAGAGGCCAGGCGCTGGGTGCAACCTCCCAGGCACGTGCACACATAGCCATAAAATTTGGGGGGCTTGAGCCCCTGCCCTTTTATCCGTCTGTAAAAAGTGACCTCTCCAGACCATGAATGCAGTTTTTACTATGGTAAAAGAAATGCAAATGCACGCTCTTTCCATGCCATAACTGAAAGCAGCATTCAAGAGAATTGCCTTGTCCACACTAGAGCTTAGATCGGGCCTAAAAAAAGTGAGCCCAGCCCAACCCACCCCACAGAACGGCAGCCCGAGCTCGGCCCAAAGCCCGATACATAATTGACAATTGGAGACCGACACAGCCCGCAGCCCGACATTATAAACAAGCTTAATTGCTGCAGCAGCCTTTTTTCCTCATTTGGTGATTTGTTAAGAACAGAGTAATTTTCCAACTGTCTTTATATATATATATAAAATACATTGTAGCAAGTACCGTGCTAATTATGGAACAAATAAACATCGGAGCCTAATTCTTCAATCAATCAATCAAAAAGCCTTGCTGGAAAACACAGCTGACGACCGCCGCTAAATCAGGCAGCAGGCGTACAGGCTATCATAGCTACAACGTTCACACAACGTCTATTATGATTATTAGGATACAAAAAGTGTCTGTGGACTGTTTCAACGATGTCCTCCGCTCTGCTCTGCTCGACCAGCGCTGGCAGCGCATGCATGCACAGTTGCACACGCCACAGCAGCCAGCACACACACAGCACAGTCACACCACACACTCACGCTCAACTGTCAAGTTGCGCAACAGCCACACAGTCACAGAGACATCATGATACTGCGCTGCACTTGCCTACCGGATTATAAAAGCCCGACCCGACCCATAGCCCGTCATATACATGGAAATTTGAGCCCGGCCCAGCCCGCGCCGCGCCGACCCGTCGGGTCCCGTCGGGCTCTGGCTGAATTTCTAAGCTCTAGTCCACACTCTCCTGGTCTTGAATGCAGCATCTTATGTTGAAAGAATTGCCCTCTCTGTGTAGAAATCCATGCCGTTACGCCACGTATCCAGTATTGACTTATTTATGCTTAGTTCAGTGTGGTGTCACGCACCGAAAATAGCCGACCTCCAAGCTCACAACGCGTCGCAGCGCGACGCGTTGTGAGCTTGGAGGTCTGCTATTTTCGATATTTCCACCAAAAGGCCCTTTTAGAAGTTTCAGCCCCTGCCCCTCTAACATTCTCTGCACGTCCCTGCAACCTCCCCAAATCATCCTAATCTGGCCTGCCCCGGCGCACCCACACACCTGCACTTCATTTGACGTCAATCCTGAATTAATCCCCTTTTAAGCTTATTTGTTTTCTTTTTTCTAATTCCCCCACTTTGCTTTGCTTTTCAGGCGAACGTCTCCGTCGCATGCAATTTGATCCTCGTATAAGAAAGTGGCAAGGGCTCAAGTCACGCGGGTGAAAAGTTTAACTCGCTGTTTTTATTTTCTCTCCTCACCCAAAATGCCCCCAGCATTCATTCATTCTCTCTGCTTTGTTTCCAAGAGTTGATCCCCCCCCCCCCCCCTCCTCCTCTCCCTCCTCCTCCTCCTCCTCGATGCAGGCGTTCCAAGCAGGGGTGTCACACCAAATCCTGGGCCCTGGGTACAAGGATTCATTGCGGGCCCCCCATGAACGTTCTTCATAGGGGGAGGAGGGGGTTTAACACATTTAGACTGGGAACGCATTATGACGCATTATTTTGTGCTTTAACTATTGCAAAATAGCAGATATACAAGCTCACAGTGCGGCACTGCGAGCTTGGAGATCTGCTGTTTTTGAAAAAGATTTGTGCAAGGACCCCCAAAATATATTTGGCCACGGAACCCCATCTCAAAACATTTAGTTCCAGGGACCCCCCAGAAGCCAAATTTGGGTTACAAATGTTTGCTTAAAAAATGTGCACACATTTTCACGACTTTTCAAAAATAGCAGATCTACAAGCTGTGAGCTTGTACAGTATATCTGCTATTTTTCAATAGTTAAAGCATAACATAATAACCCCCCCCCCCCCCTTGTGACGCCCCTGGTTCCAAGCCTTGGTGTTGTTTAACCCGGAGTGAAGGATGCTTATTTCAGGAATTTGTTTTTGCGGAGCCAAAATTACTGAGTAGTCAGAACGCTCATGATCGCAGGCCTGAAAACCTCTGAAATGACAACCAGATGTTTCTAATTACGAAGCTCCTCCAGCCCAGAGTGTGTTTGTGTATTGTGTGCAGCATCAACACAAGGCTGTATAACAGCCAGGGACGTGCTGGGCCCCTGATTCAGCCCGGGAAAAAGAGTTGTAGAGGCCCTCATTGCGCACTATAGAGAGAGATCTCTCCATAGCGCTGCTGCTACTCAAAGATTTGCCATTTCAGATCATGACAAGTGACAAAAGCCAGTGGGCCAATTACATGAGTTATATTTCGTCGTTGTCGGGTGGAAACCTGTACAGTATGTCCAAAACCGTTTGTTTTGTATTTATCTTTTTAAAAATGATTTAAACTAAGCGGTGCGAGGCGTTGTGTGCTTGTAGATCCGCTGTTTTCACTACTTTTCACTACTTGTATGATGAAGCAAATGTACAAATTTGAAACTTGGAGATACAAGGTTTCTGCCCGACAGTGGCGATTTACTTTGTTGGCCGCCCATCCCCCAAAATGTAACGAAGGCCGACATTTTATTTTTAATTTTTTCCTAATGGCCGGCCTGGACCGGCCGGGAATGAACCCGCCGTTCGGGAGTTGTCCCGCTTTTCCCAATGGCCAGCACGTCCCTGATAACAGCGGCGCTACAGGAGCGGATGACAGCCTGTAAGCAGCCCATTTAAATGGGACAGAAGTGATGTAAGTCTCATGGTTCAGTAAACCTTAGAGCAGTTCTGGAGGACTCTGTCAATAATAGAAGCTGATGCCTGCCGAACACAGTGGCGGAAAGCAGGGACGTGCTGGGCCCCTGATTCAGCCCGGGAAAAAGAGTTGTAGAGGCCCTCATTGCGCGCTATAGAGAGAGATCTCTCTATAGCGCTGCTGCTACTCAAAGATTTGCCATTTCAGATCATGACAAGTGACAAGCCAGTGGGCCAATTACATGAGCTATATTTCGTCGTTGTCGGGTGGAAACCTTGTATGTCCAAAACCGTTTGTTTGGTATTTATCATTTTAAAAATGATTTAAATTAGTGAAAACAGCAGATCTACAAGCACACAACGCCTCGCAACGCGAGGCGTTGGGTGCTTGTAGATCTGCTTTTTTCACTACTTTAGTGCGACAGCCTTGTATGATGAAGCAGGGCTTTACTTTGCGAAAGAATGTACAAATTTGAAACTTGGAGATACAAGGTTTCTGCCCGACAGTGACGATTTACTTTGTTGGCCGCCCAGCCCCCAAAATGGAATGTAGGCCGACATTTTATTTAATTTT
>NC_137828.1:22608770-22623770 GCF_963921795.1 Nannobrachium achirus | reverse complement strand
GACCCCCCTCCAGCCAAAATAAAAAAGTCATGGTCCCCCCTGACAATCAAATTATTATTTGAGAACCCCCCCTCGCTATGGAATATACCCACCTTAAGTATTAGACGAACACTCCCTTAGTGATGAGTCATCACTTTTCAAATTTATTTTTTGTGTTTTTGGGGGCCAAATAAAGTCTGGTATCCAAGGCTAAAATCCATCGTTAGGTCCTAAAGAAGCCTCAAAAAAAGTTTGACACTTTTATCCGCTTCGTTTTGATAATGTCAAAAACCAGGGTTAAGCCAACACACTAAAAGGATAAAATCATTGTGTGGGCATTGCCTGGCTGAAGTTCTGTTCGGTAGTTCTCGCATCTCCAAGATTTTCATACTAACCCAGTGTTCTTGACCCGTGGGTTGTGTTGTGGGCCCACTGGCGGACCGTGCAGATACTGCAGACGAGTCCACAAATAATTGGCAAAACTCACTTTAAATCATAATACGGTATAACATTATGAATAAAATAATATTAATAGAAAGAAATATTTGTGATAATCATATGGATAAATAGCAAATTAGTTGCCACACGCCATGCACAAATAAACATGTTCACCCAAGGTTCAAGGTGTTCAAATAGACCCTGATCCTGGAAAGGTTGAGAGCCACTGTACCCTGGACACTCAATGTACCTGTGATTGACTTGTTTTAGCTAAACCAGCTCAGTGGCCTTCTGGTTGGAGTCATGGAGTGTCCGCCCTGAGATTGGGAAATCTAAAAAAAAAGAAACAGGACATACTGTAGGCCAGGGGTCTTCAACGTTTTCAGGCCAAAGACCCCTTAGTTGAGAAAGAGATGAAGCAGGGACCCCCACAACCTTATCATAGATTCCATAATAGTTTCATTGTTTGACAGCACAATCGTCAGTGTATTTTGGATTCATGTCAATTTGTTTTCAGATATTTAACCACTTGAACCGTCAACACGTTGCCTCACGCTATAGAAACAGGAGATAGGACTCCCGTTGGTTTCTGGAAACATGTGGCCCATAGGTCAGGGGATAATTGCATCATGTCCAGGTGGTATACTAGCGTCATGTAGGGGTGTACTACTTGTACGTCAAGTTGCCTCACGCTACAGGAACCGGAGACAGGCTCCTGACCTTATGGGCCACATCATGGCTTGGGAACCGTCAGTTTCCCAAGGCTATACCCATATAGTTTAGACGTGTAGGATTTCAGGGGTTTCAGCGTCATGTCCAGTATACTAGTGTCATTTCCAGGGGTGTGCTTGTATATGGGGGCGGCATAGCTGAATGGTTAGAGAGCCCGCCTTGGGAACCAGAGCCCCTGGTTGTCCCTGGTTCGATTCCAGGCCAGGGTAGCAATGTTGATGTGTGTCCCTGAGCAAGACTCTTAACCCCTAATTGCTCACGCACTCCTTGAGGGCAGCAAATCAGCTGTGTTGGGCTGAAAATACTGAATTTCCCCCTTGGGAGGAAGTAGGTAACTATTCTTTTTTTTTTTTTGCCTCACACTACAGAAACAGGAGACATGTCTCCTTTCCGACATGTCTCCATTCCGACACTAACCCTATCTCTAACCCTTACCCTAAACTTAACCTCTGTGGAAGTGTCGCCACTCCGACAATAAGAAGTCAATTTCGGAGTGGCGACATGTCGGAATGGAGAGCGACACCTCCACATGGTTTAGACGGGTAGGATTTCAGGGGTTGTCTGAGGTAATCGTCTAATCCTACCATTGTCACCCCGTCCCCCCGCGGGTCAGGCTGACCTTATGTACCCGTACCATGCATGGAGGAGGGCGTGGGGGTCAGAGAGAAGCCGCGAGGTGACGCGGCATCCTTCCTCCGCTTATGCAAACAGAACATACAGTACTGTTCTACCCTGGAAGGAATGCAGGCTGCTTATTATGACTCACCACTCCTCCTGAAAACCATATGGGGATATCCCTGCTGGAAGCACTCCTACACACAGGGCACCACCCAACAGGAACCCAGGAGTGGGAGTGTGACGGCTCTATTTTGATTGTCTTAAGCAGGGGCGTCACAAGGGGTAGGAAAGTGGGACTGGAACTAAATATTTTGAGATGGGGGTCCGTGGCCAAATTCATATCATTTTGGGGGTCCTTCACATGAAAAGGTTTGAGCATCACTGACATGGAAACATGGGTTTCTTGCACACTTTTTCACAATTAAAAAAAAATAGCAGATCTACAAGCTTGCAGCGCGGCACCGAAAGCTTGTATATCTGCTATTTTTCAATAGTTAACATTCATGGGGGGGCCCGCAGTGAATCCTTGTACCCAGGGCCCAGAATTTGGTGTGACGCCCCTGTGTATGTGCACACACATTGCAGCAGGTCCGTTCCACTGCGTTTCCTGAGGATGTCCAATGCCCCCCAGAGTGCAATTTCTCACAATCTCAACTCAGTTGTGTTTTAACCACTTCAACCCCAGCATCCCCATTCTGCCCCCAAAAATAAAATAAATAGCAGATCTACAAGCTCACAACAACGCGTTGCAAAGACATTCGGTGTAGACCATGTGGTGTTCAACCTTTTTCATATCAAGGCCCATTATGTATTCAGCATTTGAGCATGCACCGACCACCATCTGATGAGATGTAGCCTCGAATCAGACCCAAAACGTAGAATATTTTTTTATTGTTGGATAAGATTTTGTCCACTGTATTGATGTAGTGTTATAGGAGAGATGACTGGCAAATGTTGATCAAAATAACAATTCTTCTACATTATCTAATTGTGTAGATTTCTTGTAAAGTAAGTATAATGCAGATGTTTAACAATAATTTAACTCTTGAGAGCGTAAAACTAAACCAAATTGATCCATTTGGTTTCATAAGTGTCCATTTGGTTAACCAGCTCTCCTTCATTTAGCTGGGGAGACCTGGAACACCCTCAAGGACCACTGGTGGTCGCCGGACCACTGGTTGAAAACCACTGGTAGCGCCGTAAAAATGGCAGCAGCCGTGCACCCTCAAATGCACATCTTTAATTTCGTTGTGCTGTGTATGTGCTTGTACTTGTACTGTGCTTGGAAATGAGTTGATTGTTGACAATGTAACTGTGCCTGTGCCTGTACTGTATTGTTACAATGACAATAAACTTCAATTCTATTCTATTCTATTCTGGTGTAGACGTAAAAAGAGTGCAGTAGCAACTTCAGGTCTGTTTTTACTGTAAGGATAGAGGCCGGTTACTTGTCAAGCGCCCCATGTCCGATCCGTCCATCCTCGAGCCACTCGCCCACATATGTTTAAAAGCTTCCTACTAATGCAAGGAACAATTAAGTTATCAAATGGACACGGCCATTATGTGAAAGGCGGGTTAATATGGCCGACAGTTTAAACACTGTCTGCTTCCTGGAAGTGCAGTTGGAAATGGCACAGAGGCACAATATTTCGAGGCTATTAACTTGAGTGCTTTTTTTTATTCCAGTCTCATTACTTTTTAAAACGGCATAGGGAAGTCATGGAGATGTAATATTAATTCCTAAGCGTCACTTTCGTTTTCATACCTCTATGGAAGCTGTTTAGGATTCAGGGATCTCTGCCACTCAGGGGTAGTGGGGTAGGAGAATACCAGAAGAGTCGCCGGAAAGAAACTTGTGCTAATCAGTCTAAAAGCGCCAAATTTTGCACAGATGTAGCCCAGGGCTTGCTCTAATGATTTAGCTAGGGCGCCCGAGTTGGCAGAAAAACAGTTTTTTTCTGGGTATTTAAGTAGGATGTGAGGGGTCTAACTAGGGGTTTGTCATGATGCTGAATCCATTGCAAGCATTTGTTTTGCACAAAAAAAACATTCCTTGGGCTACAAATGGCCCCAGAAAAAGCCCACAAAACTTATGAAACTGATGAAAAGTGATCATCACTTTAAGTTTTCATCACTAAACCATTGTTTTCTGTTAGACCCCTCACATCTATCTATAAATGCAAGAAATCTCTGTGAGTATGTGCCCCGCGTATCTCGAGAACCGTTCATCCCACCGGCTTCAGATTCGGCACGCGCGTTCCCCGCCGCGGCGCGGAGTGCAGTGCCGGGCCTCGGCCCGGCCCGACGCGCGGTTTTCCCGAACCGGCGCGAAACGTTTTTAGACTGATTAGCATCTCCCTAAGGCCCCCGACTATGATGGTGTATGCCTTTTGTTTGAATGATTGATTGATTGAGGTATTTATTAGAAGTTTTGGATAGGAAAAGGTACAGTTTCATGACAGTACAGGTCACTGATACAATGTCAACTAAAAGGAAACTCAGGTAAGGCAAGGCTTATTTGTTATTTTCCATTGAGATCCTTAATATCCTTATATACCTCTGTAAACTATGCCTAAACGGTTAAACCTAACCGTATTCCTAACCTTAACCTCAGTAAAACGGTGCCAAAACCTAACCCTATTCCGAATCTCAACCTCAGAAAGATATGCGTAATCCTAAAGTTATTTCTAACCTTATTCTCAGTAAAACAAATACAAGAATACAAATCTCAGCGAGTTTCTTTCCGGCGACTCTACCGGTTACCGGGTAGGACTGTGTGTGTGTTTCCGTATACACAGGGGCGTCACAAGGGGTAGGAAAGTGGGACTGAGTTACTGGGGCCCAAGGTGGAGGGGCCCTAATAACTTTATCTATTGAAAAATAGCAGATATACAAGCTCACAGCGCGGCACCGAGTGCCGCGCTGCGACCTTGTAGATCTGCTATTTTTGAAAAGTTTTGAAAATGTGTGAAAATCTTTGAATATATGTATTTTTTTAAGCGAACATTTCTAACTCAAACTTTGCTTCTGGGGGTCCCTGGAACTAAGAGAGATTGAGATCGGTGTCCGTGGCCAAATACATATCATCTTGGGAGTCCTTGACATAGGTTTCTTGCACACATTTTCACGATTTTTCAAAAGATAGCAGATCTACAAGCTCGCAGCGCGGCACTCGGTGCCGCGCTGTGAGCTTGTATATCTGCTATTTTTCTGTAGTTAACATTCATGGGGGGCCCGCAGTGAATCCTTGTATCCAGGGCCCAGAATTTGGTGTGACGCCCCTGCGTATACAGGTGGCTCAAAGTCGCACGTCATCCGTGGGGAGAAAACTGAAACGTGCTGTGTTGTAGGGGATGCAAAGTCGTTGCAGATTGTCCCTTAATTGATCTGACTACTGGCGTGACAGAAGAGTGAATGTGACAGCACAGGAAGGTACATGACAGTGTGTGTGTGTGTGTGTGTGTGTGTGTGTGTGTGTGTGTGTGTGTGTGTGTGTGTGTGTGTGTGTGTGTGTGTGTGTGTGTGTGTGTGTGTGTGTGTGTGTGTGTGTGCAGGGGCGTCACAAGGGGGGGAAATGTGGGACTGAGTTACTAGGGCCCCGGGTGGAGGGGCCTTAATTATTTAGCTATTGAAAAATAGCAGATACAAGCTCACAGCACAGAACTGAGTGCCGCGCTGCGAGCTTGTAGATCTGCTATTTTCTAAACGTTGTGAAAACGTGTGCAAATCTTTGAATATATGTATAGGTCTATGTATTAACTAAAATGTTGCCTCTGGGGGGTCCCTGGAACTAAATATTTAGAGATGGGGGTCCGTGGCCAAATACATATCATTTTGGGGGTCCTTCACATGAAAAGGTTTGAGCACCACTGACATAGAAACATAGGTTTCTAAAAAGAAACCTTAGAAGGATTTGAAATATTCAAAGATTTTCATGAATTTCACGATTTTTCAAAAATAGCAGATCTACAAGTTCGCAGCGCGGCACTCGGTGCCGCGCTGCGAGCTTATATATCTGCTATTTTTCAATAGTTAAAGTACCCAGGGCCCAGAATTTGGTGCGACACCCCTGTGTGTGTGTGTGTGTGTGTGTGTGTGTGTGTGTGTGTGTGTGTGTGTGTGTGTGTGTGTGTGTGTGTGTGTGTGTGTGTGTGTGTGCGCGTGTGCGTGCACGTGTGTGTGTGTGTGCGTGCATGTGTGTGCACAACAAAATGTGATGCCTCAACTCCTATACATTTCCAAGTGGGTCATGGTGGGGGGTCCCCCAGTTCATTATATGACATTATTATTGGATACCAACAGATCAAAAGCACAGACCACTACGTCTAGCCACAGATCTGTGCACGTAAACAGACACATACCCAATGGACGGACCGTGCACGAGAGAGAGAGTTAAGAAGCCAGACATACAGAGCGAGACCGGGCCAAGAGAGATATTCAATTAAATCTACATTTTGGGGCTAAAATTAAAAAAGAAAAAAACTCGGCGGTGCCAAATCTTGATGTACGAGAGCTCCCTAATTTAAAACGCGATGAGGAATTTTCAATCGTGGGGAGCCTCATCGTAAAAAAATGGCTGGAGTGCATTAATAGTTTATAGGTTGGATTAATGATCGAGATGATTCCTAATTGAGCTCCACGGAGCTGTGCTATGGACTGGGCTTTTCTCCGGTGCCAAGAATCGCTCTCATTATTACAGAATTTATATGTATAAAAGAAGTCATGCATAGTAATCCATTTTTTTCTCTTTTTTCTTTTTTGCATGGATCGTTTTCTAATATAAATTAATACACCACTGAATTCCACAAATCACCATGTTAGTTAGCGGTTATCAGAGCTATTTCGAAGCAAAGTATGTCCTATTAAAACAAATCGTATACTTTTAAAACACATTTTCACTGAGAGAGAGAATTCAAAAAAAATCGGAGAATTTCAGAATCAGAAGGTTCGCCCCCACGCGCAACCGTCATCTCTTTGTTGTGATACGGTTGCCATGGAAATGGTGTTTCTCCACTAGTACGTAAGGATTGTGTGTTTGTCTCTATTTTAGACACTTGTGTTCAGCGGCTGAGCAGTTAGTCATCTAATCAAGGCCTGTGTCCGGTGGTTAGACCATGCTTTCCACTGCCGGAGCCGTTATGAATGCACATGAGCACATAAACACAGGGACGTGCAGAGAATGTTAGAGAGGCAGGGGCTGACATTTCTAAAAGGGCCTTTTGCTGAAAATATCGAAAATAGCAGACCTCGTGTTGTGAGCTTGGAGGTCGGCTATTTTCAGTACTTGATACCACACTGAACTAAGCATACAAAAAGGCAATGTGGCGTACAGCATGGATTTCTACACCGAGAGGGTAATTCTTTCAACATACGATGCTGCATTCAAGTCCAGGAGAGTTTGGACAAGGCAATTCTCTTGACTGCTGCCTTCAGGTAGGCCTCTGGCATGGAAAGAGGGCATTTGCACTTCTTTAACCATAGTAAAAACATTAATGGTCTGGAGAGGGAACTTTTTACAGACGGATAAGAGGGCAGGGGCTCAAGCCCCCTTTGATGTCTATGTGTGCACGTGCATGTGTAAGCACACACACACACACATCACACACGCACACGTACGTTTGTATTACCATACTTGTGAGGACATGGAAAAGTAACAGTAATTTAATTTATAAATGACATTAAAAAAAAAAAGTTTAACTCCATAAATAGTCAATCTACAAGTTCACAAAACATTGTGCTGCGACGAGTTGTGAGCTTGTAGATTGACTATTATGGATGTGCGACAGCAAATAAGTAGGCCTATAAATCAAGCTAATTTGGCCTTCACATGTATAGTATAGTAATACAAGTAGCCTACTCACATGCATGGCACAAACACACGCGCGAGCACACACGCACGCGCGCGCACACACACACACACACACACATACACACCAGAGGAATTTCACAATACAGATTCACACATGCACGTGCACGCGCACGCACGCACGCACGCACGCACGCACGCACGCACGCACGCACGCACGCACGCACGCACGCACGCACGCACGCACGCACGCACGCACGCACGCACGCACACACACACACACACACACACACACACACACACACACACACACACACACACACACACACACACACACACACACACACACACACACACACAGTGCTAACTGTTGGGGTTTTAAAAATAGACAATTAGACATTACCACATGCGCCCGTCATCCCGCTTGTTGCTGCCTCGGTTGCCTTACTGTTAGTGCGGTAAACACTGCTGGTCGCCGCGGCAACGGTTCCAGCGGCTGACCAAACACAGGAAGGGATTCCCCTGCGAGCGCAGCGCGGTGACGAGCCACTGTGTCACGCGGTTTCCCTGAAACCCTCTCTCTCTCTCTCTCTCTCTCTCTCTCTCTCTCTCTCTCTCTCTCTCTCTCTCTCTCTCTCTCTCTCTCTCTCTCTCTCTCTCTCTCTCTCTCTCTCTCCTGGCACCGTGGGGCAGCCAAAGGGCTTCCCCCCTTTTTTCCTCCACCAGGCCAACTGGTTGACATGGCAGCTGTAGGGTTACTCACTGCTGGAGAAAGTACTCCAATGTTCTCTTTACTTGAGCATCAGTACCACAATGTAGAAATGCTCATGAAAGTCCTGTATTCAAAATGTGGCTTTTTACAAAAGTACAAAAGTATTTTGGCATCAAAATAAAACACATTATTTTTTCTGGTGACTCATACTACACTCCTAATACGTGAACTGGCTGTGTTTTTTCGATAACTTTTCATTTATTTTTAATAATAATAATTCTTTGGGAAAATGGAAAACATTAAATACAGTAAAAAGAATATTAAAAATAAATGACAAAAGTTATCTATAAAAACACAGCCAGCTCACGTATTAGGAGAGTAGTATGAGTCACCAGATAAATGATGTGTATTTTTAATGAATCTATCATGGTTAAAATGGAGTTTGAAGTTACAATGGGTGTGTATGGGGACCTGATAACATTTACATCAAATATCTAAATACTGAATTAAGCAGGGTGTTCCCAAAAGCCTGATTAGACGATAAAATTACCAAAAGTTTTTTTTTTTTTTTTTAAAGTGAACTATCCCTTTAAAATACCAAAGGTAAAAGTGGGCTCCTCATACAGAATGTCCCAAGTTTTGGAATTATATAAAATAATCTTTAGAAAAAAGTCAAAGTATAAAATATGGCTAAAGTGGTTCATGTATTTTGTAATAACAATCTAAATCTACAAAGTAGTTTTCAAATAGTTGAAGTGGAATAATGCAAAGCCTCTGAGATGTATGGAGTAGAAGGAAAACTATTGAACGTTGTTAACACTCCAGTAAAGTAAAATTAAACAAAAATAAAGACTCAACATTGTGCTTAAGCAGAGTATTTGAGCACATGCAGTCACTCTCCACCACTGCCAACTGGTTGGTTGACATTAAACACTGCAACATGTGGCAGCTAACTATGACTCTGCCAGGCAAGCCCATGATCAGCAAAACCACAAATTAAACTATGATTTAAGTCACTCCATTCAGGATAGCTGTAGTCAGCCGTGGACAGTAACTAAGTACATTTAGTTCTTTTTTCCTGGATACTTTCACTCCACTTCCCAGACAGATAGTGTAGGCCTACTTTTGACTGCTCTACATGTCTAGGAAGGGAGAAAGTATATATGAATTAAGCCCTATTTCAGATATTATGGTGAATAGCAGATCTACAAGCTCACAACACGTCCCATTGTGACATGTTTTAAGCTTGTGGATCAAACCAATGGATTGTGCAGTCAAAGTAGGGACTAGGGAATGAGACTAGGTGAAGGAGATTAAGTATTTCGGGGTCTTGTTCACGAATGAGAGAAAGGGGAAGACGGAGAAGGAGATCAGCCAGGGAGGAGCAGCAGGAGCGGTTTTGCAGTCGCTAAATCGCACTGTTGTGAAGAAAAAACGAGCAATCTTTGTTCCTACTCTCACCTATAGTCATGAAGTGTGGGTCATGACCGAAAGAATAAGGTCGTGCATGGGTACAATTAAGCGTCCGAAATGAGTTTTCTCAGACGGGTGGCTGGTATCTCCCTTAGAGATAGGGTGAGAAGTTCAGTCACCCGAGAGAGACTTGGAGTAGAACCGCTGCTCCTACACTTGGAAAGGAGTCAGCTTAGGTGGTTCGGGCATCTAGTACGGATGCCTCCCGAGCACCTTCCTATAGGAAGGTTCTCGATGCATTTCCCACTGCGAGGAACTCTAAGTCTCAGTTGGAACTGTTAGCGACCCGATTCCGGATAAGCGGTTGAAGATGGAAGGATGGATGGATGGATGGATGGATGGATGGATGGATGGATGGATGGATGGATGGATTTTCACAATTATTAATATTTTTGGAAAATTATTGAATTTTGGAGGGAACATGTTGAATTTTAATCCAGCAATGCATTGATATATTAACTCATTGATTGCCAAGGCCCGAGTTTCCCGAGTTATTACAGTAGTCCCAGGCTGCCACAGCCCCGAGTTTCCCGAGTTGGCAGCCATTTTGAAAAAAAAAAAAATGTATAAAAAAAAAATCCAAAAATGCCTAAAATGTTTTAGGCATGATCGCAATCGTGAAATTGCATGTTTAGCCCCATAACAAACACATCTTTCAAAATGGCAAATTGTTTGTTTTGAAGGCTTCTATCTCATGAATGCCTGAACGGATTTCCAAGCGGATTTTTTTGTTTGAAAGCTGTTAAAAAGTACTACACATATGGTGCATTATCTAGGCATGGGCGTGCACGATCTGTGCACTAAAAATTGATCCGTGCACTAGAAATTTAGGAACGTGGCATCCTGGTACTTGGCGGCCATCTTGAAAAGGGCAACCAATGAGTTGAAAATGTACTTTGTCATTTGTACTTTTAAAAGCACATACAGTATACTCTCAACTACTCCAGTACTTTAACTTTAAGTGCCAATTTGACAGAGCAACTTTCAATTGTAGTTGAGTAATACCAGAGCATTGTATTTACATTGAATCAGGAACTAGGGTAAGTACTTTGTCCACCTCTGGTCTATAGCACTGTATGCTACAGATTAGAAGTAAACATTACATTTTGAAAAAGGTCATGGGGCAGAGCTCAGAGCAGTAGCGCTGACCGCGGGTACATTTTTGGCGGCAGCCAAAACAAAATGCCAGTTAGGTTAACAACTGCACGTTAACTATGAGCTCATGTTCAACTGTAACGTGTCCAAAGTACAAAATAACAATTTATTATTCAACGTCATGCAGGGGATAACGGAGATGACAAAATGTCTTCTCTGAAGGCGTGAACAGGGACGTGCTGGCCATTGGGAAAAGCGGGGCAACTCCGGAACGGCCGGTTCATTCCCGGCCGGTCCAGGCCGGCCATTAGGAAAAAGAATTAAATAAAATGTCGGCCTTCGTTCCATTTTGGGGGCTGGGCGGCCAACAAAGTAAATCGTCACTGTCGGGCAGAAACCTTGTATCTCTAAGTTTCAAATTTATAAATGTTTTCGCAAAGCAAAGCCTTGCTTCTTCATACAAGGCCGTCGCACAAAAGTAGTGAAAACAGCAGATCTACAAGCACACAACGCCTCGCGGTGCGAGGCGTTGTGTGCTTGTAGATCGGCTGTTTTCACTATAGTTTAAAACCGTTTTAAAATGATAAATACAAAACAAACGGTTTTGGACGTACAAGGTTTCCACCCGACAACGACGAAATACAACTCATGTAATTGGCCTACTGGCTTGTCACTTGTCTGAAATGATCTGAAATGGCAAATCTTTAAGTAGCAGCAGCAGCGCTATAGAGAGAGATCTCTCTCCATAGTGCGCAATGAGGGCCTCTCCAACTATTTTTCCCGGGCTGAATCAGGGGCCCAGCACGTCCCTGGGCGTGAAATATGGGAAGCCACGCTATTTATAGAGAGAGTAGAGCAACCGTCAGTCTCTCAGACTGAGGGCAGACGTCCAACATGGACAGATGGTCGCAGCGGAGCGGAGAGGAAGGACCAAGCTAGAAATGAAGAGGAGGCCTGGGTGCAGGAGTGAGCAGGGACATGCAGAGCATGTTAGAGAGGCAGGGGCTGACATTTCTAAAAGGGCCTTTAGGTGAAAATATCGAAAATAGCACACCTCCAAGCTCGCATCGGCTATTTTCAGTGCTTGATACCACACTGAACTAAGCATAATCAAGTCAATACTGGAGATGTGGCATACGGCATGGATTTCTACACAGAGAGGGAAATTCTGAAATTCAGGAGAGTTTGGACAAGGCAATTCTCTTGAATGCTGCCTTCAGGTATGGCATGGAAAGGGGGGCATTGGCATTTCGTTCACCATAGTAAAAACTGCATTCATGGTCTGGAGAGGGCACTTTTTACAGACGGATAAAAGGGCAGGCGCTCAAGCCCCCTTTGATGTCTGTGTGTGCACGTGCCTGAGAGAGAGTGTGTGTGTGTGTGTGTGTGTGTGTGTGTGTGTGTGTGTGCGTGCGTGTGCGTGCGTGCGTGCGTGCGTCCGTGCGTGTGTGTGTGTGTGTGTGTGAATGTGCACATGAACGTATTTTCCGTGACTATGAAGAAAATGTCATCAATTTGATTCTGCAAACAAAAAACAAACATGATGAAAATGTCAAGCTGAATAAAATGACACAATGTTAGAACGTCCTGACTGACACTCAGCTCTGTTGGAATTGATTGCGACGTCTCTCTCTCGTCGAGATGAAAAACCATTATTGCAATCGTATTGCATTGTATGCGGTGAGGCTTCAGAACGAGATCTGCGCGAGCACGACACACGCTCTGAGATGACAGCCACCCCTGAAGCAGAACCTAGAGACACACGTGTTACACGGACATGAAAGTACGTACTGTAGCTATAATGAAGGCCAGAAGATGACACAACACCTATGAAACCGCGCTGAACGACACGTGGCCTAGAGCACTGGTTCTCAACCTGTGGGTCGGGACCCCCAGGGGGGGGTCCCCAAATTATTTGGGTTGGTCCCCAGATGATTAACTTAATGTGAGATGTTGATTTCTCTCTCAACAGTTAACAAACCAACATAAAGTTTAAGTGTATAGAGGGTATATGCACATTTCTAAAGCGACAATTCAAGGACTTTTTAATACCTCTAAATGACAAATTAAACCTTGGGCATATTGTCTAATATTAGAAGCAGAAACTGTGAAAATAGCAGATCTACATGCTCACAACGCCTTGCGTTGCGAGGCATTGTGAGCATGTAGATCTGATATTTTCACAATAGAACCGTGTTATACAAAATGTAATTCCTCTACTCTTAATGCTTATCAGGGTGGGGGGTCCCTAGTTAAAATATGATTATTTTGGGGGTCGCGGCCTGAAAAGGTTGAGAACCACTGCCTTAGACCCTCTATACTTAATAAAACGGAACTCACGGTGCGTTCTTTTTCGATCTACACCAAGGTCTCTTCGCCAAAAATAGCAGATCTAAAAGCTCATAGATCGTTTTAGTTGGGCTTGTATGTTGTCCCCCAGAATAGGGATGCTGGGGTTCAAGTGGTTAAAAGTCGAAGCTTGACTATTGTAACTCTCTCCTCACTGGTCTCCCGGCATGTGCACTTAAACCTCTCCAACTGATCCAAAATGCCGCGGCACGACTGGTCTTCAACCAGCCTAAGTTCTCACATGTCTCTCCCCTTCTCCGCAGCCTCCACTGGCTCCCGGTTGCGGCCCGCACTGAATACAAAACACTGATGCTGACCTTCAAAGCAGCCAAGGGTATGGCTCCTCCATACCTCCAAAACCTGATCAACCCCTACACCCCCACCTGTTCACTTAGATCAGCCACCACAGGGATGCTGACAGAACCCTCGCTAAAAACTCCAGGGCAAAAATCCACTCGTCCGAGACAGTTTGCCCTCCTGGCCCCCAAGATGTGGAATAAACTCCCTGCCGCACTTAGAACAACGGACTCACTCGCTAGCTTTCGCCGTGGACTGAAGACTCACCTTTTCAGACTCCACCTAAACCCTTAGCACTACAGAAAAATCAGTGACCATACATGAAGCTAGTTAGCATTAGTTTTTTGTCTTTAGGTTTTTAGAACTTTGATTTTACTGTGTTTTTTCTAGATAGATAACCATTTGCATTTGTTATATTGTTGATGATGTTCTGACATATTATCTTGTTCATTATTGTGATGTTATTTGCTTATTGTAAGTCGCTTTGGATTAAAAGCGTCTGCTAAATGCCTAAACTGTAAACTGTAAACTGTAAAGTAATTTTCAATCTGTAATGGAAACGGATCTTCTCTCAAGTTTTCAAGTTTTCCTTGTGACATGTACTGTCTTGGGGGAAAGATTTACATATTTACCTAGCGTAATATGACATAACCCTGCAAGCCAAATGACGCCATGATGACGTTATGATAACGTCCTCCGGTGACTCTGGTGACGTCATTACCAGGACGTCATCTGGACTTTTTTTGTTTGACAGGATTATCGTTATTGTTTGTAATGTTAGTTGAAATATGAGCACATAAGGTTATATTCTGGGACATATCTGACTAGTTATATTTATTTGGCCTCGATCGGAAAATCTCTGATTAATCCAGGACGTCGGTTTTCGTGGGCAGGATTTATGTTGGTTGAAATCAGGTGATATTCTAGGCCATGGTTTGACTTGATCTGGCCCCAATCGAGACGTCACTGATTGGTCCAGGTCCTGACCGCGCTTGCTGGGAAATGTAAGGTGCTACAAAGCAACAATGTGATTCAGGCGGGTGCTGTGGATTAAAACGATATTTACAGGGGTGCCCAGGATCAGGATGGGATGGCAACATAAATAGCCTTCATGCTTCAATGTCAAATAAACAGAGGAGAGCAGATGAGGTCACCCCCAGGGTCCTGCATGGGGATCAGTGTGTCTGGTTCCACCAGACTGACACTGTGTGACTATGTTGCTGAATAGTGAATACATTTAGTGACAAGCAAATATCTGCAAGCAAATATTACAGTTCAGACAACCCTCATCCTCATATTAACTGCTTAAGGCTTATTTCTACATTTTAGGGGTGGGGGAGGTGGGGGGATTGGTCTACAAGCTCACAATGCGTTTCGTAATGGCAAGCCCAAATAAATATGTATTTGGCTGTGGATCCTCAGCAGCTTTCAGTTTTTATGGTCCTACACTGTGGAACAGCTTGCCTGTAAACCTGCGGCTCACAGTCTCCGTTGATAGTTT
>NC_137828.1:22503306-22608570 GCF_963921795.1 Nannobrachium achirus | reverse complement strand
CAGAATAGGGATGCTGGGGTTCAAGTGGTTAAAAGTCAAGAATAAAGTCATTTTTTGACGTTCAGAACTAGGCCAGATCACAGCCCATATGGGAATGATCTTGACGTCATTACCAGGACGTCATATGGACTTTTTTGTTTGACAGGATTATCGTTATTGTTTGTAATGTTAGTTGAAATATGAGCACATAAGGTTATATTCTGGGACATATCTGACTAGTTATATTTATTTGGCCTTCGATATTCTAGGCCATGGTTTGACTTGATCTGGCCCCAATCGAGACGTCACTGATTGGTCCAGGTCCTGACCGTGCTTGCTGGGAAATGTAAGGTGCTACAAAGCAACAATGTGATTCAGGCGGGTGCTGTGGGTTAAAACCTTATTTACAGGGGTGCCCCGAGCCAACAAAAAGGTTTGAGAACCACTGGCCTAGAGTCTAGCTTCTGTTTGGCTTGTTTTCGTATAGACCTGGCCGCTTGTTTCTCCTGCGAAAGCGAATGAGTTGAATTCATCATCACACTGTAGACACGTCAAAGAACATTCAAAAATTCACACATTTTGTACATCCAAAGAAGAAAAGAGTTTTGTTTCGAGGAATCAGACAGGCGCTGCAAGCCCCTAAACACAAACATTCTATTTTGGCGAAGACATGAAACTCGCTGGACTCAATGAAGATGTGGGGGGTTCAGGATGTGATGGCAACATAAATAGCCTTCATGCTTCAATGTCAAATAAACAGAAGAGAGCAGAAGATGTCAGCCCCAGGGCCCTGCATGGGGATCAGTGTGTCTGGTTCCACCAGACTGACACTGTGTGACTATGTTGCTGAATAGTGAATACATTTAGTGACAAGCAAATATCTGCAAGCAAATGTTACAGTTCAGACAACCCTCATCCTCATATTAACTGCTTAAGGCTTATTTCTACATTTTAGGGGTGGGGGAGGTGGGGGGATTGGTCTACACAAGCTCACAATGCGTTTCCTAATGGCAAGCCCAAATAAATATGTATTTGGCTGCGGATCCTCAGCAGCTTTCAGTTTTTATGGTCCTACACTGTGGAACAGCTTGCCTGTAAATCTGCGGCTCACAGTCTCCGTTGATAGTTTTAAACGAAATCTTAAGACTCACCTTTTCAGTATTGCTTTTACTTAAGTTTTTACTTTTTTTTTTATTTCTATTTTTATTTGTTTTGCTCTCATATTGTTATGTCTTTTTATTCTTATGTCTGTATTTTTATCTTTATATTTTTTATATTTTATTGTTCAAATTGATTGTTCCCTTCCTTTTAAATGTCTTTTTGTTCTGTGAAGCGCATGGGCCTGCACTTGCTGTATGAAATGGGCTATATAAATAAAGATTGATTGATTGATTGATTGATTGATTGATTGATTGATTGATTGAGAAGATATTTTGTGACAGGGACTCCTACAGGATTTGTGTTGTTTTGTTCCACCTTTTTTTAATGTTTTATTTATTTATTATTATTACCTTTTTCATAGCAGATCTACAAGCTCAAACTATAAGCCCTGTTGGGGATCAGTGTGTCTGCTTCTGCCAGACTGCACTGTGTGACTTTGTTTCAGAATATTTTGTGACAAGCAAATATCTGCAAGCAATGTTACAGTTCACAGACAACCCTCAAACTCTTCCCAGCAAGCACGGTCAGGACCTGGACCAGATCAAGTCAAACCATGACTTGTCAGATCTGGCCTAGAATATCACCTGATTTCAACCAACATAAAATCCTGCCCACGAAAACCGACATCCTGGATTAATCAGAGAGGGTCCGATCGAGGCCAGATACATATCATAGTCAGATATGTCCCAGAATATAACCTTGCATGCTCATATTTCAACTAACATTACAAACAATAACAATAATCCTGTCAAACAAAAAAGTCCATATGACGTCCTGGTAATGACATCAAGATCATCCCCATATGGGCTGTGATCTGGCCTAGTTCTGAACGTCACCGGAGGACCGTATCATGACGTTATCATGACGTCATTTGGCTTGCAGGGTTAAGCCTTAAAAGAAAAATGGGGTTGGTGGGGGATATCAAAAATACCTGATCTATAAGCTCACACTGCATTTCGCCTATAATGATATGCCCAAATTACGGATGTAAGGATTAAAAAGAGATTAATGTAATGACAAATGCTCATCGCAGCGTTGATTTCGTCGACTAAAACTAAGACTAAAAACGTTCATTGACTGGCTTTTATTACTGACAAAAACTAAATAAGAACTAAATTAAAACAAGGTAATGATGACTAAAACTATGATTAAATGTAATGACAATTTCATCAACAAATAAAAACTAGACTAAAATGTGACAATAGTGGAGAAGAGATCCAGTAGAACTAAAAGACAAGTCATTTTATGTTTGGTTGCGCTCAGGTGTTGCGCTCTGAAAATATCAGATCTACAAGCTCACAACGCGTCGCATCAACTGTAGATTTAGTCGACTAAAATCTTTGATATTTAGTCGACTAAAACTAGACTAAAACTAAAACATTTCAGATGACTAAATGACTAATGACTAAAACTACTGTAAGTGGAATTGTATTCAAAAGACTACCGGCATGAGTAAAACTAAATAAAAAATTGCTTTCAAAGTCAACACTGGCTCTCGTCCTCCTAAGTCTAGAACACAGTCACCTTGGCCAGCGACTTTTAGACCTGTTTCAAACTGCGGCAAACTTCAAGAAGCACTGCTCTAGAATAGATAACGCTCCGCTACACCAAAATGGCGATTGAAAGATTCTGTCCACGTTCACGTATAGATGCAACAGATCTGCTTAGATTCTGTGCAGAGCAGCAGCCGATCTTTACAACTTCGAACAAAGCTAAATCCGCCTTCTGACCTTGCCGCTACAAATCCATCTGACACATTATTCATCTCTATATTATTGACTTGCTCCGTGCGACTGTCTGTGCATGTGCATAGTTTTTGTGTATCTCTGCGCTTGCTCTCCGGGTTCCTCATGGATGCATAATGAATATGAAGATCCCAACTGGGGAGAACATTTTACCCCAAAACCTCAACCCCCCGCACAGCTCCCACCACAACCCAGGGAATTCCTCTCAGAGATATTTGCTCTTTTTGTTATTTTTATTTTTTCTTCGAGAAACGAGGAAGGGAGGGGGGAGGGAGGGAGGGAGGGGGGAAGGGAAGATGAAGGGAGAGGACGGGGGGGGAGGGGATGCTGCTTAAATTGAATCACCATGGTAACTTCAATAACATGGCTCATGTGCACCAAAGGAAATGAGTTTCAAAACCGAGGCGACGTTTCAACCGTCATTTTTGTTTGTTTGTTTTTGACATCTGCCAAGCAACCGAGATATTGTCGCTGTCGCGAGTGGATAAACCTTGTATGTCCAAAACGGTTTACTTTTCAGGAAATGGAAAACCTGCGTTCCACTGTGGTTCCAATGTATTTATTATTTAGTCACTTGTCACTTGTTAATTCCTTTCATTGGTTACATGTTTATAAAACCAACAGACAGACTTAACCACTCTCACTTTCACTTTCAAACATTTTCAAAAATAACCTCGCAATAACCTCACAACTCATCGCACCGTGCCGTCACTGCCGTGTTGTGAGCTTTGTAGATAGAGTTGTTTCGTTACTTTTCTTATGCATTACACCAAGGACGTGCACAGAATGTTGGGGGGGGGGAGGGGGGTGCAGACACAAGTTATCACCTTCTCACCACAGCACAGGCAGGTTATGCACCTGTAAAATGCTAATAGTGTCTTACAGCGTCTTGCCTCTGGCAAAAAAAACAACACATTATGAAAGTATATTTATGCATGACCTAACCCAATTCTGAGCCGTTTGCAGCAAAACGGCCCAGTATACTTTTACTGGGGATGGGACGATATGAAAATTTCATATCACGATTATTGTGACAAAAGAAATCGCGATTTACGATATTATAGCAATAATCAAAATCCATTATCCTGGGGCGGAACATTTGCCAAAAAATAGCAGATCTACAAGCTCACAGCGCGTCGCGTTGCAACGCGTTGAGATTGTAGATCGGCTATTTTTTGGCAAAGACATTTGATAGAGAGTGAAACAAGACTGTATCAAGTACGTATATTATAGTATAGTACCTTTTACCAATTATAGAGGGTTTACATGGTACAGGATATGCAGCTCGGCAAATAAAAGGAGAATTGATCCCAGCGCGTGACGGAGGACGATAAACAATAATATCGCTTATCGTCCCATCCTTAACTTTTACGGTACGGTACTTCTTTTGGTTTACACTCTCAGAGTTAAACAAGCACTGGGGAGTTGGTTCTCTCTGTGTTCTCTGCTATATGGGACTGCACCTAAAGAGGCACCGAGGGAGGCCTCCGACAGCCTCAGGGCCTGCAGGTTTGACAGGATGCTGTCTGACTCTTGACAGCTCCGCTGTACGCTGTCTCCACTTGAAACCTTTTACGACTTCTTTTACGTCTTCGGCTGTAACTTACCACGCAGGCTTGAAACTTCTGAACGCGGCGGTGGGACAGGATACACAACCTGGAACGTTGTCAAACTGAACATTTGAGGACACATCTGATTGATATCAATCACAGAGATAAATCACGAGTAGGGCCTAGGCGTGTGTGTCCGTGTGCGCGCGCGTGCGTGTGTGTGTGTGTGTGTGTGTGTGTGTGTGTGTGTGTGTGTATATACGTATGTCGTCGTTGTCGGGTGGAAACCTTGTATATCCAAATACCGTTTATTTATCATTTTGAAAATGATTTAGACCGCGAGGGGTTGTGTACTTGTATCTGCTGGTTTCACTACTACTACTGCTGGTTTCACTCCTTATAGGATGAAGTGGCATTACTTTGGAAAAAAAGTACACGTTTGAAACTTGGAGATACGAAGGTTTCTGCCCGACAGTGACGATATACTGTATTACACACACACACACACACACACACACACACACACACACACACACACACACACACACACACACATACAGAAACAGAGTATTTCTACATTGTGATATTGCTACCTTTACTAAAGTAAAAAGTCTTCCACCGCTGCTTGTTTGAGGATCTCCAACAGCGCAGCAGCAGCTTTCATATCAACGCGCTGCTGGACAGTTAAGATACCCGACCCCATATGTTTCCCTGGGCGGTAATGACCGTATCCCTGGCTTTTGTGGCAGGGGGTCCCTGGGAGGTGACATGTCCAAGCCTCAATTACAACTACAGGAAGGAGCCTCTGTAAGCCAGTGGTTCTCAACCTGTGGGTTGGGACCCCCAGGGGGGTCCCCAAATTATTTTGAGGGGTGCCCAGATGATGAACTTAATGTGCAACATTGTTTTCTCACTCAACAGTAAACAAACCAACATAAAGTTTAAAGCTATACTGTGTAAGTTGCTAAACTAGTGGTCAGTCGCGGTATTGCTTTTTTCGCCAGTTTTTCGCCCGGAGTCACCGCGGACCACCGCCGCGACCACCGGAGCGGCTCCGCAAACCACCGCAACTGATACGAATCCATGGAGTGGTAGACCGTAATTTTCTGAGCAGGATTTGGGGAATAAGAGGTTAAGAATCCTTCACCATCGTAAACACTGGTTGCTGAGGGAAGCTACTTCCTGAAGAGTCGGTTATTGGCCGGTAGTGTATCATGTGTGTATGATCTAAAACTTTAGCGATTTAACAGTTAGGACAATTTTAAGATTTGTTTTATAAAAAAAGTTACATGGTATAACTTTAAGTGTATAGAATAGAGGGTATCTACACATTTTTTTTTTTTTTTTTAAGATTTGTTTTTGGGCTTTTTATGCATTTATTGATAGGACAGTAGACTGACAGGAAATGGGGGGAGAGATGGGGAATGACATGTGGCAAAGGTCATCTGGATCGAGAATCGAACAGGCCAGGTATCCATGCCTATGTGGCAATGCCTAGGGTATGCGCCTGGACCAGTCGGCGCCCTCTGCAAGTGACAATTTCAAGATGTTTTAATACCTCTAAAATGACAAATTAAACATTGGACAAATTGTCAAATAGGCAGAAATTCATGTTGCGAGGGGTTATGTATGTAGATCTGCTATTTCACAATAGAACCGTGTTATGAAATATGTAATGCCTCAACTCTTAGAGCTCGTCAGGGTGGGGGGGCGGGGGGGTCCCCAGTTAAAATAATAATTGTGGGGGTCGCGGCCTCAAAAGGTTGAGAATCACTGCTGTAAGCGGACACCCCGCTACTCTGTGTGTTTGGTTCCCCGTCGCCGCTGTGTTCATTCACTGCTGCTGTGCTGCTGCTGCTGCAACTTACAAGCAACCCCAACCAACAAGTTCTCTGGTCCTTGGTTCACAGCAAATGCTATCCGAGGATAGAGAGAACGAGATGACACATCTGCTGTGCCAAGAGGATCATGGACTGATAGAGACTGAGAGAGAGAGAGAGAGAGAGAGAGAGAGAGAGAGAGAGAGAGAGAGAGAGAGAGACTATAGGGAAACCAAAGGAGCGCAAAGTTCACATAACTTTGCTTGTCTGCGCTGTGATTAAAGCAAGTCCCCGGAGTGAGCGAGAGAGAGGGGAGGCTCAGGGCTCTGCCCAGCCATCTCTCTCTCTCTCTCTCTGCCTTGATCTCCATGATGTCGCCCACAGAAACACATTTTTTTTTATTGCACTAGTTTGTACTGTTTCTCCATGGAATCTGCAAAGCCAAGCAAGCACACAGATTGTCTTGGCACCGAGCTGCACTTTTAGGTTTAGAGCAGTGGTTCTGCAAACTTTTTTGAACCTCCCCTGAACTGCAGGACTTGGAACGGTTAGAAGAGTTGAGGCATAACATTGTGTTTGGCGCGGTTGCACAGATAAATAAATATTGTGAAAATAGTGACAACCTGGCCAATGTTTGACCACATTTTATAACAAAGTTTGTTGATTAAGTTTGACACATCATATCATTATTTTATTGAAGAGGTAGGCAATTAGGTCTTAAAAGTAGGCCTACTTAATTATCACTTTAGGCATTTGCAGATACCCTGTATATACACTTACACTGTTGTTTGTATGTTCTTTTCTTCTTTTACACTGTTTGAGTGAGAAAACAATGTTGCACATCCTCTGGGCATCTCACATTTTTAGACAAATATTGTACTTCGACTCCACTACAATTTAAAAACTTGAGTTACTAATACTTTGTAGAGTTTGATTATTATTACAAATATAAATTAACCACTATAGCCCTATATATATATTTCAACCATTTGAAAACTTGAAATGGAGCATAATGAGTAAGTTTACTCTTGGTACTTTATAAGTACATTTTGAAACCAATACTTTTGTTCTGTAACTAAATTTAGAATTCCGTACTTTTACTTACAGTCACACAAAAGTATGGATGGCGGCTGATAAAGCCGCCAGCTTTATTGTCATTGGTTATTTTCCCCCGATAACCAATGACAACCACTTGTCACTTCCTGAGTCTTGGGACGGCCCGCCCTTCGACTCACCCGACTGGACAGAGGGGAAAAACAGTACTTCAAGCATAAACGCAAGGTCTGACGGGGCGGAAAGGGTTTGGGGTTTTGATGCTTTAATGAAGACATCTTCCATATTTCTAAAAGTATCTTCAGAACCTTTGCCCTTTCAAACTTCAAACGCACAGTGGATATGAGCATTCGCAGCACAAGTCAATTCAACTTCAATTTTGTTGTTTGCAGTTTTTACTATTAAAATAATAATAAAAAAAATAATCCTTTTCCACTTTTACAGGACTTTACGCCTAATAAACCTTTACGCACGTCCCCCAATGCATCCGGATCTCAGCTTGATTAAAGCGCCTATTATTTTACCAAAAATGTATAACCGCCACCCTGCTAGACGCCACAGAGAAGAGGGAGAAGAAAGGAAAAAAAAAAAGTCACAGGAAAAGAAAATGTCATTCTCAATCTTAATTAAATTGGCCCACGGCGGTATAGGGAAGGTGATGTGTTTGGACGCCGTCACCCCGACACCTTCCCCTTGACCTTTCTCATTCTGGTCAGGCGACCTTCACTGACATCAACGCTTGATTGTCTGACGGGGGTTGGTTTGTGACAGTGTGTGTGTGTGTGTGTGTGTGTGTGTGTGTGTGTGTGTGTGTGTGTGTGTGTGTGTGTGTGTGCATGCGCGTGTGCGTGCGTGGATGCGTGCGTGCAGGGTCGTCACAAGGGGGGGAAAAGTGGGACTGAGTTACTAGGGCCCAAGGTGGAGGGGCCTTCGTCATTTTATACTTTAGCTTTTGAAAAACAGCAGATCTACAAGCTCACAGCACGGCACCGAGTGCCGCGCTGCGAGCTTATTTTGAAGAGTCATGAAAATGTGTGCAAATCTTTATGTATTTTTTAAGCGAACATTTGTAACTCAAATTTTGATTCTGGGGGGGGCTCGCAGCGCGGCACGTGAGCTTATATATCTGCTATTTTTCAATAGTTAAAGCACAAAATAACTGAAGTGAATCCTTGTACCCAGGGCCCAGAATTTGGTGCGACACCCCTGCGTACGTGTACGTGTGTGACACTGTGACAGTGTGGTGTGTGCGATAGAAGGGGTATGCAGGCTGTGTGACACTGTGGCATCCAGACCAGATCGCGTTGTGCGTGGCAGTTAATTGCGGCGATCCTCGCTTAAGATGCAAGAGGCAGGCAGGGCGGCCGTTTATCAGCTTTCTGCTGACCTCTGGCTATAAGGATCACTTCCTCTGATCTGTCTCATTATTCCACCTCTCTCTCTTTGTCTCTATCTCGCCTTCTGTTCCTTTCACTTCTCTTGTGTCATCGTCGGCAGTATTACAGAAATACCTATCGGGTGCGTGCGTGTGTGCGTGTACGTGTGTCTGCATGAGTGCCGCGCAGGGGTGTCACACCAAATCCTGGGCCCTGGGTACAAGGATTAATTGCGGGGCCCCCCATGAATGTTCTTCACAGGGGGAGGAGGGGGTTTAACCCATTTAGACTGGGAATGCATTATTACGCGTTATTTTGCGCTTTAACTATTGAAAAATAGCAGATATACAAGCTCACAGCGTGGCACCGAGTGTCGCGCTGCAAGCTTGTAGATCTGCTATTTTTTAAAGATAGTGAAAATGTGTGCAAATCTTTGAATATTTCAAATCCTTCTGAGGTTTTTTTGAAAAACCTATGCTTCTATGTCAGTGGTGCTCAACATTTTTCATGTGAAGGACAGACAAAATGATATGTATTTGGCCACGGACCCCATCTCACAATATTTAGTTCCAGGGACCCCCCAGAAGCAAAATCTGAGTTACAAATGTTCGCTTAAAAGCTTGTAGATCTGCTATTTTTCAATAGCTAAAGTATAAAATAATTCAGGTTCAGGTTCAGGTTCGGTTTATTAGTCAAATGCGTATCCATACAAGTACAGACAAACAATGAAATGCTTGTGCCAAGAGCACTCTCAGCCTTATTGCACACAAAACAATACGACAACAACAGGTCACCCAGGACAACCCAAAAAACAACAAAACAACCATACAGTGTGACAGTGTACAGTTTAAAAACTGCGTCTATTGCACATGACTACCTACGTCTCGCTTCCATCTCTTCGTTAAGCAACCTGATTGCTTGAGCATAAAAACTATTACTGAAACGGGTGGTGTGAGATTTGATGCTCTGGTAACGTTTTTTTGAAGGGAGGAGATAGAACAGGGAATGGGCGGGATGACAGCTGTCCTTTAAGATGTTCTCTGTCTTTTTCTTACAGCGTGTGTTATAGATTGTGTGTAGCTGTGGTTACCAAACCAAATCACGTTACCAAACCACACTGTTATGCATCCTGTCAATACACTTTCTATGGTACAGCGATAGAAATTAACAAGAGCCTTGGTGCTTAGGCCAAATCTCCTGAGGCGCCGCAGAAAGTACAATCGCTGCTGCGCTTTCTTAAGGATACCTTCGCTGTTTTGAGACCATGTGAGTGAGTTTGTTATGTGAACACCCAGGAATTTGAAACTGTCCACTATGTCTACAGGTGAACCATTTATGGTTACGGGACTGTGATTGACTTCAGATTTCCTAAAGTCAACGATGATCTCTTTTGTTTTACTAACATTTAGAGAGAGATTGTTATTCTGGCACCATAGGGTTAGCTCTTCAATTTCCCTCCTATAGGCCCTCTCATCATCGTTGGATATTAGTCCTATAACCGTGGTGTCATCTGCAAATTTGAGAATAGAATTATTTCCACACCTGGCAACACAGTCATAGGTGAACAGACTATACAACAAGGGACTGAGGCAACAGCCCTGGGGCGCTCCAGTCCTGGTCAATATCTTAGATGAATGCTTGTTCCCTATTCGTACAGATTGTGGCCTGCCTGTCAAAAAGTCAAACAGCCAGTTGCAGATACTACTGCCCAGACCAAGACCCCTGAGTTTCAACACAAGCTTAGATGGTACAATCGTGTTAAAGGCAGAGCTATAATCTATGAAGAGTAGTCTGACATAAGAGTTCTTATTCTCCAGATGTTTCAAGGCAATGTGTAGTGCGAGAGAAATAGCATCATCGACTGATCTATTAGCACAGTATGCAAACTGTAATGGATCAGTATTGGCAGGGATAATGTGCGTTATATGTGATATAACCATTTTTTCCAGACACTTCATAAGAACAGAGGTCAAAGCCACAGGGCGATAATCATTAAGACAGGTGACAGGTTTTTTCTTTGCTATGGGTACAATTATGGTTTCCTTGAAACACAACGGTACCACACACAATGACAGGGACATATTGAAAATGTCAGTAAAGACTCCCGAAAGCTGGTCAAAACACAACTTAAGGACACGTGAGGCAATCCCATCAGGACCGGCCGCCTTATGAGTCCCAACGCTTTTAAAAGTTTTACTCACATCTCGTTGTGTCACCTGCAGCTCCACCGCACCGGGTGTACCCCGCACCGGTGTAACTGGGTCCGTGTTGTGAGATTCAAAGCGGGCGAAAAAGTTATTCAATTCGTCCGGTAGAGAGTCCGAGGTGTTAATAACAGCCGGCTTCGGTTTGTAATCCGTAATCGCCTGCAGCCCTCTCCACATACGCCGTGCGTCACAGCCACTATAGTTGTTCTCCAGTTTGTCCCTATATTGTCTCTTAGCGTCTCTGATCGCCCTCCTCAGGTCGTATCTGGATTTTTTGTACCGTTCCTCGTCCCCAGATTGAAAAGCGGCTCGGCGCTCCCTCAACTTCAGACGAGTATCCTGGTTCATCCACGGCTTCTCGTTGGGATAGGAGCGAACGGTTCGCGCTGGGATGCAATTATCCACACAGAATTTAACATAGCTGGTGACAGTGTCAGCATAGTTATCCAAACTTGTGGCTGAGTCTTTGAAGATGGACCATTCTGTCGATTCAAAGCAGCCCTGGAGTTTAGATACATTATCTGTGGACCAGCACTGTACAGACCTCACCCTGGGTTGTTCGCTCTTCATTCTCTGCTTGTAGGCAGGTAGTAGTAGCACCGCATGGTGGTCAGATCTCCCAAAGTGGGGCCGTTGAACCACTTTGTAGGCATCCTTGATGGTGGAATAACAGTGATCCAGCGTCCTTACCTTCCTTGTTGGGCACTTAACGTGCTGGTAGAAGTGCGGCAACACCGATTTCAAGTTGCAGTGGTTAAAGTCCCCCGCCACGATTGAAATGGCTTCCGGGTGCTTATTTTCCTGCTTACAAATGACATCGCTTAGCTCGTCCATAGCTTCGGATGCATTCACTTCTGGTGGGATGTATACAGCCGTCAGCAACACACAAGGAAATTCTCTGGGTAGGTAAAACGGTCTGCACCGTAGTGTTAAGTGCTCCAGCACCGACGAGCAGTGGTGTGAGACCATATCCACATTAGTGCACCAAGAGTCGTTGATGTAAAACAGAACACCGCCCGCTTTCGTCTTCCCCGTGTTTGCCATCGAACGGTCCGTGCGGAACACAGAGAAGCCATCTAGCTGTACCGCCCTGTCAGGAACGTCAGCCTTCAGCCACGTCTCCGTGAAACAGAGCACACAGCAGTTCTTTATATCCCTTTCAACGCGTAGCCGGGTTCGGAGGTCGTCCATCTTGTTGTCGATCGCTTGGACGTTTGCCAACAGTATGCTGGGGATGGGTGGTCGCGAAGGGCGTCCACGTAGCTTCACTAGTGAACCCCCTCGCTTCCCTCTCTTCCTCCTATGGCCACGCCATGGTGGAACCGTGCTGCTGTTGTTGTTATACAGTTCTCCCGGCAAATCCGGTCTGAAAACGTCCGAGGCAACAAATCTCAAGTCCAGTAACGTCTGGCGATCGTAGGTCATCGTACAGGACGCATTACGTGCAAAAACAGTGACATACACCATAAAAACCAGCAACAAGGCAAGAGCAGCTCTCAACGTGTCGCCATGCCACGGCGCCATCTTGGAAGGGCAAGCTGGGGGTTGAACTAATTTAGGTCCCTCCACCTTGGGCCCTAACTGAGTCCCACTTTTCCCCTCCTTGTGACGCCCCTGTGTGTGTGTGTGTGTGTGTGTGTGTGTGTGTGTGTGTGTGTGTGTGTGTGTGTGTGTGTGTTTGGAAGCGACACATGGGTGTTCCTTCTTCTTAATTTTTTTCCCCTTCTTTATAGAGGGATTTAAATTAATTCCAATCGGCCCCAAAGCTACGTCGTGTTATTCCTTCTTCCCCTTGTGAAAACAGGCTTTGCAGGGTTCCCTGGCGGTCCCCGTGGCCTGCTCAGACTTGGGGTGTCATAATACATGTTGTCAGAGAGCAGGGGCGTCACAAGGGGGGGGGGGAGTGGGGACTGAGTTACCAGGGCCCAAGGTGGAGGGGCCTGGAATTATTTTGTGCTTTAGCTATTGAAAAATAGCAGATATACAAGCTCACAGCGCGGTACCGAGTGCCGAGCTGCGAGCTTTAGATCTGCTATATTTGGAAAGTCGTGAAAGTGTGTGCAAATGTTTGAATATATGTATTTTTTTAAGCGAACATTTGTAACTCATATTTTGCTTCTGGGGAGGTCCCTGGAACTAGATATTTTGAGATGGGTCTGCGGCCAAATACAGAGCATTTTGGGGGTCCTTCACATGAAAAAGTTTGAGCATCACTGACATAGAAACATAGTTTTTACAAAAAAAAAAAAAAACTTTTTGGATTTGAAATATTCAAAGACAAATGTTCAAGATTTTTCAAAATTAGCAGATCTACAAGCTCGCAGCGCGGCACTCGGTGCCGCGCTGCGTGCTTGTATATCTGCTATTTTTCAATAGTTAAAGCACAAAAATAAAATAATGCGTTGTGAATCCTTGCACCCAGGGCCCAGAATTTGGTGCGACACCCCCGACTCCCTCCCTTCAGTCTGGTTTAGATAACTTTCCCCCACCCATGGAGCGACCGCTGTCCAAATACATGCTGGTATTTATAAGGAGACGTCATCCACAGGCGGGCGGGGTGCATTGGGGGATCCATGCTGGAATAATATGTTCCGAATTAGGCCTGGGGTTGTTTTTGTTTTAAATATATCGAGCTTCATTTAATTGTTATTCTTTTTTTTAATTATACTGAGCTTTATCGCCTTCCTTAATGATCGCCTCCCCTTTGCTTTGGCCCGCTGCTTCTGTGCGGATCGAGGGAGGGCACGAGAGAGAGAGAGAGAGAGAGAGAGAGAGAGAGAGAGAGAGAGAGAGAGAGAGAGAGAGGGAGAGAGACAGAGATAGAGAGAGAGGGAGAGAGAGGACAGTGTGACATTGAACGCAGATGTTCTTTCCATTTATTCCATCTCCAATTATGAAAAAAATTACCCGGAAAAAAACGGTCAACAAGCACCATCCCCGACACACTGACATTTTTCTCATTCTTGACAGGAACTGTCAAGAGAGTAACTCATATAGTCCAGTTCAATATGTCCAAACATGAAGGTTTGTTCAAATATTCAGGCCATTTGCAAAATCCGTAGGGGAATCTTTGACAGCTGCTGAAAGTTTGGGTCTCATTCACTTACCTTGTACTATAAAGGCAAAAAATACCCCGCAGAATATCTGCTTTAAGTAGCATTTCAGGGGTCTAAATAAGGGTTTCTCATGATTCTGAATCCATTGCAAGCATTTGTTTTGCACAAAAAAACTTTCCTTGGACTAAAATGGCCTCCACAAAACTATGGTTTAGTGAAGAGTCATCACTTTTCTCAGTTTTGTGGAGGCCATTTTTTGCCCAAGGAATGTTTTTCATGCAAAACAAATGCTTGCAATGGATTCAGAATCATTAAAATCCTCTAGTTTGACCCCTCACATGCTACGTAAAGAAGATTTGGGGTGTATTTTTCCTTTATAGTATAGTGTGTATAGTAAGTGAAAGAGACCGAAACCTTCAACAGCTGTCAAGAATTCCCCTAGGGATTTTGCAAATGGAACCATGGATTTTCTGATTTGTTATACTCTGAAGTTTCCAAACATATATAGTTTTCATAATCCCCTGAATATTTGAACGAAATTACACAAGCGACTGGACTATTATGGACTAATAGCTGAGAGAAGGAGTGAGTGAGAGAGAGGGAGATTCAGAGAAAAGAGAGAGAGACAAATGGGAGGGTCTGAAGAGTAGACTGTAGAGGAGTGTGGAGCAGCGCATACGCCATGTGTGATATTTCTGGGTCCGCGTTATCTGCAGGGAACTATACTAGAGCTGTTCTAACCTGTCAGCTGATTACATAACACCATGGCCTAGATTATCCTATACGTGCCCGTCCGTCGCTAGCTGTGGAATTTTTCCACACTCCGCCCACATGTTATGTTATATGTATATGTGTTTCTTCTATGCCTGGGAAGCCTGAGAATGCAGATGCAGGCCGATAGGGTTTGGAACGGGGTGGGGGGGTGGGGCGGGGGCGGGGTGGGGGGAGGGGGGGGGGTAAGATAAGAGAGCCGTGGAGTGCACATGAGGTAACGAGAAAAAAATAAAAAGAAGAAAGAACTAGAGGCAGCTATGGCCTCGCTATAGCGTTCAACGAGACCTTGATTGATGTCCCCTGCGAGGAATCCCTCTTTTATTTGTGCTTTGGAACCAAGAGAGACGTTCTGGGTCTTTCATGTGGTTCCTCACCGAGTCTTTTTCTGATGAGTCCCCATACACACACTGCCTGTTGAGTACGTCAAGTACATACTGTAGTACAGACACAAAATACACTTTAGCCTCTATAGCCCTCAGAGAGGGGATAGTCAGGAGAGCCATTAAGCACACGCACTGACACGTGGATATTAAAAAACGTGAAGAATTGCCCCAGCAAACTTAAAACGTGCGTGCGTGCGTGCGTGCGTGCGTGCGTGCGTGTGTGTCCATCCATCTCAGTGGTTCTCAAACATTTTAATTTCAAGGACCCCCATAACTCTGTAGAGTGTACAAATGGATTACGGATCCATTTGGTTCCATGTGTTACTCTCCCAGATTTACAGAGCTGTGAGCTGTGAGAGGTCCATTTGTAACCCACTCAAGGAACCCAGAGGGTCCCTGTGGACCCCCACTTTGAGACGCACTGATCTATCTCCATCTCTCAATGTACGGAGGGGAAATTGCAAGATGGGAGCGACTTTCTAATTCAGTGGTTCTCAGCCTTTTCAGGCCGCGAGCCCCAAAATAATCATAATTACTTTAACTGGGGACCCAGTTAAACCCCCCCCCCACCCTGACGAGCACTAAGAGTTGAGGCATTACATTTTGTATAACACGGTTCTATTGTGAAAATAGCAGATCTACATGCTGTTTCCAAAATGTCTGCCTCTAATATTTGACAATTTGGCCAGTGTTTAATTTGTCCTTTTAGAGGTATTAAAAAGTCCTTAAATTGTCACTTTAGAAATGTACAGATACCCTCTATACACTTAAACTTCATGTTGGTTTGTTTACTGTTGTGTGAGAAAACAATGTTTCACATTAAGTTAATCATCTGGGGACCCCTCCAAAATAATTTGGGGACCCCCTTGGGGGTCTCAACTGACCCACAGGTTGAGAACCACTGTCCTAATTGATAAGTAAAATCTGAAGGCGTATAAAGTGTCTTAGGAACCGGATGGATGGATGGATGGATGGATGGATGGATGGATGGAGGGATGGAGGGATGGATGGATGGATTGGGGGGGGGGGGTCCTCTATAAATCATCAGATGTCAAGCGTGCACGGGGGCCGGAAAGTGGAATAAGGCCTTGTGCGGGGTGAAAGGTCAGAAAGAGCTGAGTTATGTGTTAAGGCCCCCCCCCCCCCCCCCCCCCCCCTTGGAGGGGGGGGGGGGGGAGCTTGGAGATCGGCTATTTTCTGCAAAGAGGTTTGGTGTAGAGGGGGAAAAGAGCGGGATGCTCTCTCCATTCCGACATGTCGCCACTCCGAAATTGACTTCTTATTGACACTCCCATAGGCCTAAGGTTTAGGGTTAGGGTTAGAGATAGGGTTAGTGTCGGAATGGAGACATGTCGGAAAGGAGACATGTCGGAGTGGAGAGATGCACTCAAAAAGAGCAGACTAAGTACAGAGTGAAAGTTTATTAGGTAATGACGGCTCAAGTGGTTAAATATCTGAAAACACAAATATACATGATTCCAAAATATACTGATGACTGTGCTGTCAAGCCTGTCAAACATTGAAACTATATGAATCTATGAACAGGTTGTGGGGGTCCCTGCTTCATCTCTCTCTCAACCAAGGGGTCCTTGTCGAAGACCCCTGACCTATGAGGTTTCTATTGACTGTTCTATCCGGAAAAGGTAGCGTGTAAAGAATAGTGTAAAGTGACTGAGAACATTTACTCCCACCTCACCGCTTATCACTACATAAGCGCGGGGTGGCTCAAAGTAGCTGATAGAGTACAGCATCTTGCAATGGGCCTGGTGTACAAGATACACTACACCTCCAAGATACCCATGTACCTGACAAACTACTTCCTAAAGGTCACGGATGTCCACGATCACAACACCAGAGGCAGCTCCACTAATCATGTTCAACCCAGATTTAACACTAAACAAGGCTCTAATTCGTTCTCTAGCTATACCACCAACATGTGGAAGGCCCTACCGCAGGCCTTAAAGGAGTGCAAATCCCAATAAGCCTCCTTCAAAATCGGTCTGAAAAGTCACCTTCAGATGGCTGCTACTCGTGACTTGTAGCAGCCGTCTGAAGGTGACTACTCGTGACTGTTGTTTTTATCGCCCTGTTTTTATCATTTTCTTTTCTGCTTTTGTAATTGATGTTATCCTATATGCAAAAAGTACTGTGTTCTATCCGTCTGTCTTTCAATGTTATATGAGATACACAAAGTGGTTCCTATGTGAATAAGCCGTAAAGCTTACTAGGATCTCCTTTTAGTTGACCGTGTACCAGTTTGTGCTGTCATGGAACTGTACCTTTTCCTTTGCTAATAAACTCTTCAATCAATCAATCAATCAATACTCATACTCTGTACTTGAGCACGATTTCAAGGTGCATTTACTTATGTTATGTTATGTTTTATTTATTTGACATGGACCTCACAATCACATTGGACGAACCAGATGCATTGATATAAGTGTTTATAGCACAAGTGCTAATTCTCATCACCTGTGCATTTCAATTTCTTGATACTCCATGAGATTGTGGTATTGCAAAAAAAAAAAAAAGAATCATGAGTAGTTTTTCCGTCACAAAGTGGCCTCTGTGTAACCCCCCCGTCTGGTTGGCCGGCCAGCCATCCCTCACTCTGACTGATAGCTCTCCACACCGCATCAAGTCTTTTAATCCACATTCACTGCCCCGGCACCGTCCGTTATGTGTCAGAGTGAAAAAGTTCCCCCCTCCAAACACTTTCCCGGATCTTCACTACAGCTCTGTGGTCAATAATTCTCATCAGGTGTGGGTGTGGGAGGGGGGGGGGGGGGGGGGGGGGGGGAGTGAGAGACAAATGACCCCTGCACCGGGTGACCTTGTCCCGGGCATTATTGGCAAAAAAGACTTCTCGGCAACGGCTGATTAAAAAAATCCCACAAGTACAATTTTTGCCCAGCTGTATATGTTTCACTCCCGTCGGAGGCTGGTCATTAATCTGTATCTTTTGTCTTTCCCCGAGACTCGGCAGCGGCGAGCATTTAGCGACCACAGCGTTTACAGCAGCTAAAAATGTGCGTTAGAGATTAAAAAAAAATAACAAAAATGTGCTTGATTAATGGCGATTAATCATATAGGCCTACAGTTTTTTAATAGCCTTAATTTGTACATTCACTAAATACGGTAGCCGTTCGTGCAAATTTTCGAATCTGTAAATTGTAAGAGTCGTTTAAACATGAAGTGTTTGGCGTGTAAAAGGATGATTTGAAAATTAATGAGCCTTTAAGATTTTCATTCCGATATCTGATCCTAATCTGGCCGTTGCACCGCCACGGATTGGAGCATGGTGTGAATTATGAGCATTGCGGCAAGGCTTCAAAAAGCAAGTCACAATCATGGCTGTCTGTCCTGATGGCTCAATCAGTTAGCATGCAGATGCACTGATTTACCACATATCCCCACTTTATATAGGGCAGGGGTCTTCAACGTTTTCAGGCCAAGGACCCCTTAGCTGAGAGGGAGATAAAGCAGGGACCCCCACTACATATTGTATTAAATTGTGAGCCAGATTTTCACGGATTTCGTAGATGGATTCATAGACATGTTTGACAGCACTGTCATCAGTCTATGTTGGATTTGTGTTAATGTGTTTTTAACCACTTTTAATTTTAATTTTAATTGACTGATTGATTGATTGATTGATTGATTGATTGATTGATTATTTCATTGACAAATGAAAGTACAACAGTCCCACTAGTAAAATAAAAATAAAAAGACACAAAAAGAGCCAGTGGTTTGTTGCCATTTTGGTCCATTAAACATTCAACACTCGAAACAGCTGGACAAAACAACAGTGCTACGCAACAGACATTGGTACCAAATAAAAAGGTGAAAATATACATATTAAGCAATTCATGATAAAATACTTGACAGGAAAATGACAAAAGGAGACCTTGACACCACTTCAGATCTGGTGTCCCTATTTTGTGCTATGTCATTATAGGTGGATCATTTTACAACATTTTTCAAAAACGTCCCGGGAATTGCAAGATTTAACCGTGTAGATCAGCTATTTTCAGCACGCGACACCGGCATACGACAAAGTGTACGACAGGGTTCAAGTGGTTAAAGCGGGGAGCCATTTAGACCGGAGTGCTAATGCCGATCGAGACGTTCACATCTGCCCACTCACAGTCTGCTTTTGGAAGAAGCATCCTTGAACTGTGAGCATATAATGACACTGTGTAGAGAGAGTTCCTTCCCTCACATCATCAGACCCATCCTCCCAGTCAGAGCAGAGTGCTGGCCTATAGGGGCCTGCGTTGTTGCTTCATCAGCATTTCAAAGCCGCACCACTGTCAATTATGGGAGGAACGGCATTCCCCCTAGTCTCCCGTCTGAGGCAGAGCACATGGGTTTCATTTGACTACAAGGAACGTAAGGTCAGCGCGAGGAACGTCTGCGCATGACATCACCCGCCCTGGGAGTTCCTTGGCGGAGGGAGGGAGGGAGAGAGAGAGAGAGACAGAAAGAGAAATTTTCCTTCATCCCGTCATATTTTTTCTGATATTTTTTCCCTACCCGCATGTGTAGATCGCAGATCAGTGAAAGCTTTTCCCCGGAACGCCTTCCACTCAATGAGACATTTCAAGTGAAACCCCCTCTTGTCTCTCTCTCTAAAGATAAGGGCCAGGATCTGCTCTGCCCCCCCCCCCCCCCCACAATAAAAGCAACTGCGTTGGCTGTGTGGGATTCATTCAAGTGTAGAGTGCAATTTCAAATACTATCAGTCAGCGTGACCTCTTACGTTTTTCTATATTTCCCATTAGCTTCCAGGACGTCATATGAATGCCATATGTAAAATTGTGTTCCATTTGTTATGCGACAGAGGTGGCAGTCTGTATGCCTTGCCGGCAGACTGTGGCATAATTCACTATCCAGTCCATTGACTGCGGAATATGAAACATGCGTTATGTATACAAGCCAGTTTCTGTTCACTGCATGTGTGGAGTTATGAACGGTGAACGCGTACACACTACAGAGACGTGTAGGCTTTTACGGAGACAGGCTTTGCACTTTAAACTAGTGGATCTCAAACCTTTTCATGTCAAGGGCCCCCAATTTTTTTCCAGGGACCCCCCATACAAGATTTGTGTTTTGTTTTTTATTGTCTTCTTTCGGAAATAGCCAATCTACAATCAAGTTCACAATATGACGAATTAAAACACATTGTGAGCTTGTAGATATTTATTTTCAAATGTACAATAGGGTTAAAATGATTTTGATGCTATATTAACTCATTCTGCTACTTTGAGAACCACTGCTTTAAACATTGAGATTATGGAAATTACACAGAAGTCGAGGGGGGAGAGACGGGAAGGCAAAAAGAAAAAAAGAAAAAAAAAAGAAAAAAACGCTCCAATTCTCACAGTATTTCATTGCATCTGGATATATAATCTTGCTGCGTGCTGTTGGTCCGTTGTGCAATGGCGTGATATGATTTTTGGGTGGATGCCCTAAAAGCTCATTCAATGTCAGAAGTGAGGAACACCAGACATGATGGGGAGAAGAAAAGAAAGAAAACATCTCTCCAAGAATAACATTGTTCTGCAAAGGTGGTCGTGAACTGAGATGACTACGGTCATTGCGACCGTCAGGTCGCAGTTACTATCAAAGCCTCCACCAGCTGTCTGTCACATCACGTCGCATCACACTTTTCCCCTGCTCATATCTCCGCCACCGTTGCCCCTATCCATGCCAAACTTTGCACACACACTCCTTGGCTGCCAAACCACAACCTCCACCCCTCATTTCTCACATGGCCCTCTTCTAGCCCACCATGAGGCCGATTCTTTCAAGACACATTTTTGGACACTGCTCCTACAGATTTGCCCTAACATCTCTAAAGTCATGTCATCAACATGGACAGACCAATTTGTGTACAAATGCAACCTGATGGTTGCTTATCTCCCGATTAGGGAGTTTTACTGGTATTTTAATAGAGGTGCACTTTTAAAAAAAGAGAAAAACCTGGCCAGGAGGAAAAAAAAAACGCATCAAAGCGTAAAAATTCCCCGGCACTGTAAAGTTTTGCAGGTAATGCAATTCATATATGCTCTCATTAAATCCCCCTGTTGTGCCGCGATAAAACTGTCTTGACAACAAATAAGACCATTTATTTAACATAAATCCTGTTCAGCCCCCTAAATGTGCAGACAAACTTGGGCACGCCATGGCACCCGGCAGATGATATATGAAACACCCACGGTATTTACCATCTAAATTGCTTCTTCACAATGGCAAGATGATGACAGAGATTAATCGGTTAAAGAGCTTAAATCTCCCCCCTACACCTTCAATGCGGTGGCACATCTCAACGCCACACGTTTCCAAAACCGAAAAGGCAACATTTGTATTCCTGGCCAGCGTCTGCACCTTTGGCTGCGTTATGATATTACCACCGGGGGACTGTAGTATGGGGGGCATCGACTCCATGACTCCGCTCCATGTGTGGGCTCCCTTTCAAGCCGCCATCCATTTCCCCCCTTATCTTTTTATCATTAGGCAGCCTAACAAATGTGCTGTGCGCTCTGTGATGCTGCATCATACATCAGACAAAGTGACCTGGGTCAGCGCATCGCTAGCCGCCAAGGTTACCGTACTCTCTCTCGCTCGCTCTCTCTGTCATCTCTACCTCGTATTGCCTAGCCGTTACAGAGTAGAGGAAGAAACACTTAGAATGTTCTATTTGTGTTTGTTTCAGAAACAGGCACATGCACACATAGACATGGAAGGGGGCTTGAGCCCCTGCCCTTTTATCCATCTGTAAAAAGTGCCCTCTCCAGACCATGAATGCAGTGTTTAGAATGGTGAAAGAAATGCAAATGCCCCTCTTTCCATGCCATACCTGAAGGCAGCATTCAGGAGAATTGCCTTGTCCAAACTCTCCTGAACTTGAATGCAGCATCTTATGCTGAAAGAATTGCCCTCTCTGTGTAGAAATCCATGCCGTTACGCCACATCTCCAGTAGTGACTTGATTATGTTTAGTTCAGTGTGGTATCAAGTACCGAAAATAGCCGACTTCCAAGCTCACAATGCGTCGTGCTGCGACGCATTGTGAGCTTGGAGCTCGGCTATTTTTGATATTTTCACCAAATGGCCCTTTTATTAATTTCAGTCCCTGCCTCTCTAACATTGTCTGCACGTCCCTGTTCAGAAAGGTTTCATGCAGCAATGATCTAGCCTCGCAACAGCCAGACTCTCCCAGGGGAGAGTCTGGGAGTTGTCCATAGACAACGCATTATGCGATGACGTAGTTACTCTCTTTGACTGACAGGTCCAGTCAGTAGACACCAGCGCATCAAAACATCGTCGGCAGAACAGCAAATACGTCTTTTTCCAGACAGAAATTCCAAAGGTGCAAACTGTTGTTCGTTTTTTAAGTTATGAGATGCCGTTGATTTCAGATAAAACCTCGCTTAATGCAGCTTTTATTTGCGATTTGTGAACTCGCGTCGGACATGGGGTCCGCCATGTTTGTTTACAAAATGCGAGAGCTGTAGCAGCCGCTCGACCAATCAGGAGCGGTGTGAGGCGTGTCGCTCCAAATGCAGCCATTTGATTGGAAATTAGAAAGTAAGTTCTCATAAGGAGACTCTATGGGAGGACCACCAGACCGAGAAAGGAAGCACATTGGTGATGACGTAGCTCGGGATGGCCTGCGAGGCTAGCAATGAGCCTCCTCTTCTCTTTTCAATAACTAACACTGTTATTTATAGGGACTTTCCAAAGCGTTCACAGCTTAAAGTGTTAAGTGTGATCAAGATGGTTGGGCTATTTTCAGAGCATGCTTATTTTAGTGATCAATCAATCGATTGTGTTCCAACTTGGATCAAGGGGCTCAAGCCCCCTTTGTTGTCTATGTGTGCACGTGCCTGGTAATACAAGCGTGTGTGTGTGTGTGTGTGTGTGTGTGTGTGTGTGTGTGTGTGTGTGTGTGTGTGCGCGCATGCGTGCGTGCGTGCGTGCGTGCGTGCGTGCGTGCGTGCGTGCGTGCGTGCGTGCGTGCGTGAGTGTGTTTGAGGTGTGACCTGCTTGCTCCTATGCAGATGGAGGATTAGAGAACGCTCAAACTGGACGGTAGCCATCACAATCTGCTTCACTACGGTGCCTTGGCACAACACACACACGCACACGCGCACACGCACACGCACACGCACACACACACAGTTGGTCATTTGTGCTTGCGATGGGGTGTGATACGTCAGACACACGGATGGATCAGCATTTGGCAGCTCACGTCGCACAGCCTCGCATACATCACTCATACACACACACACACACACACACACACACACACACACACACACACACACGCACAAACATACACACGCACACATACACCCACACGTGTTGATTGGAACGAGAAGCCCAAAGCAGACGGAGGAGCTACGCCGTCCAAACCACGCCCCCCCCCCCCCCCACCACCATGTCCCCCATCATATCCCCGAGTGATTCACTGGACTTATCAGACTCGCAGCAGCAGTTGTCACGCAGACTCCTTCTACCCACCACCCCAACACACACACAAACACACGCACACACAAAAGCAATAGATGGATGGATTTTCTAGCCCAGTGGTTCTCAAAGGGCACTTTTCCACCGGCAAAGAACCGGTTCGGGTTCTTCATCGCCTATGGGATGAACCAGAGGTGAGCTTTTCCACCGAGAACCGGAGTTGGTTCCGAACCGTAAAAGTTGGTTCAGAACGGGAACCACAAAATCCTTGGTTCCTCTGGTGGTTCAATCTGGTTCAATCTGGTGGAAATGCAAGCCGGTTTGTGGCGGGTTCGCAAGAACGAACCGAGGTTCCAAGTTGAACGGCACTATAAGGTTCTTTTGGTGGAAAAGGCCCCTAAGTGGCGTCTAAACCAGTGGTTCCCAAACAATGGGTCGGGACCAATTTATATGGGTCACGACCAGTGGTGCTTTGGGATCTTTTTTTCCGGGCGGACGGTCATTTATTGACGTCACGTGCACGCGCGTGCACGCGCCTCTAGAAGCTATTTAGATAGAAAGGATGTCAGCAGATCTAATGGTGGGAAAACAATAGTTTTCTAGTCTTAATTACATTTGCATTGTTACTTAAGATTTTATGTTCTACTTTCTTTAAATTAATTTAGAAAATACAGCGCTGCAGTAGGCTAGAGAAACAAAGTTTGCCTTGAACGAATCTCAAACACTAAATACCACAGTAATGGATGAGGACACACACACATCGACACATGCACATGCAGTCACAGCTGGAAACCTATAGGCTATATATCCATATGAATAGAGGCTTGAGGACGCTCACACATCCACCACTAGAAACCTGTTATGCATAGTAGTAGGCTAGTAGCCACTGATTAAAATATTGCTTTTAGTTATCGCGGATTCGCGGGGTGGGGGGTTGTCGCGGCTCTCGCGGGGGGGTATGCATGCGTTTACACGCTCGTGCACCGTTCGGTGCCGTCCGTGCGCGTGCATGTGGGGAAATATTTTCGGCCACACGGCGTCCGGTCCCGTCCGGCCCCCAAAGCACTACTGGTCACGACTCAAGTAAAAATCGAAATGTATTTTCCTACATTAAAGACTTCCCCACCTACAACATAATCATCAGGTATTATAATTATACTATATATATTTTTTTTTAAAGTGTACCGAAAATGCTATAATTACGTTTTCGCCCATGGTGCAAATTAGTTGATAATGTAGCGTCAATATCTGTTTAACAACTTTAACCTTATTTTATATTTCGGCTATTTGAAAATAGCAGATAAATGTGTCGCAACCATATGAGACACAAATGTGTTGGCTATAAAATGGGAAAACTTTTGAAACATTTTAACAACACAAATCCTGTATGGGGGGGGGGGGGTCCCTGGCACAAAATCATTTCAGATGGGGGTCCATGGCCAAATCCATGTTCATTTGGGGGTCCTTGAGATGAAAAGGTTTGACAACCCCAACAACGGCATCACCTCAGTCTGAAAGTATTAGGGCTGGGATGCGATTAACATTTTTAATCTAATTAATTACAGGCTCTGTGATTAATTAATCGCAATTAATCGCATTTTAATCGCACATCGATATTTGACCTGAGAAGCATTTTTTTTCAAGTAAAACACATTTTGTTGTACGAGTGAATCAATGAGTGAGTTTTTTAAATCTAAATTTCGCATCCACTGGGCCAAGCAAAGCGCTCTGATCGGCTACTTCTCCCTTTGTGTTTGTTGTCTCTTCTTGTTTGGTGCATCGCTATGATCGGTATGCCCGAAACTGAAGGTTCTGTGGTGCAAAAACTAAGTGCGATTAAAATGCGTTAATCTTTTTAATCAATTTTCTGTAATTAATTAATCGCAATTAATCAGTTAAATTCCCAGCCTTAGAAAGTATATATGCACTCGACACATACTGTACTGTACATGCCAACAACACACAAGGAGATGGGCGCTTTGAGATGTGTGCACTTTTCCTTTTTTAATCAAGACCACAGGAGTGAATCATACATACATACGTGTGTGTGTGCGTGCGTGCGTGCGTGCGTGCGTGCGTGCGTGCGCATACTGTATGTGCGTAAGTGCATGGAAATGGTCCCATGAAAGGAGTGGGGGGGGGGGGGGGGTTCGCTAATAGAGAATCATTATAAACAACTTTAGCAGATCAAAGCAAAGATGTTTTTATTGAAGTCCACGGAAGCAGAGCACAAGCCATATATCAACACTACTTTCAACAATGCATGCAGCACGCACGCACGCACGCACGCACGCACGCACGCACGCACGCACACACACACACACACACACACACACACACACACACACACACACACACACACACACACACACACACACACACACACACACACACACACACACACACACACACACACACACACACACACACACACACACACACTGTCTCTCCGCCTCTCTCTCTCTCTCTCTCTCTCTCTCTGTCTGTCTCTCTGTCTCTCTCTGTGGTACAACATGGCTATAAATGTCCAGGCCTGTCTTTAAGTCTCGTTAATGTTTTATGAGCGCGTGTAAGATCAGACTCACCCAGCGGGTGCTGTACAGTGACGTACAGTTAGGCACGGACATTATTATCACTGATATACGGTATCACGTTCACACGCTTTACAGCAGCCACATCTCAACATCAATGTTCAAGGATAAGCCAGGGAGCATTCGGGAGCACACGATATTCAGACTTCATAGAACTTCCTTGTTCAAAAAACCCTACTACTGTAGGCCAAGGGAATTCAACAGGGGGTCCGGGACCCATATAGGGGGTCCTCAGAGTTACTACAGGGGGTCCTCCAAATCCTCCAATCCTTTTTATATTAACAACTTGAACCCTAGTGTCCATATTCTGAGAACTAAAAATAGCCGATCTACAAGCTTGTGGATCGACTATTTTCGGCAAAGAGGTTTGGTGTAGAGGGGAAAAAGAGCAGACCAAGTACAGAGTGAAAGGTCAAGTTTATTAGGGAAAGACGGCTCAAGTGGTTAAATATCTGAAAACACAAATTGGCATGAATCCAAAATACACTGATGATTGTGCTGTCAAACGATGAAACTATATGGAATCTAAAAAACGGTTGTGGGGGTCCCTGCTTCATCTCTCTCATCACATGCAAACTCCACACAGAAAGACCCTATCGCCAACCCCACCTAGGGTGTGGGCGCTGATGACGCGGAGGATGAACACGCCGCCAGTGCCCACAGCGTCCCCCGGCGGGAATCGAACCCAGGACCTTCTAGCTGTGAGGCGAAGCGCTAACCACTGCGCCACCGTGCCCCCCTTCAACCATGGGTGATTCAATATTAAAGTGTGTGCGGTCTACCAGGAGGCTCTGGTAGGCTGTTATCGGCCTTAAATCATGTGCTGTCGCGTGACCTGTTCAAGTCCTGGAAAATATGCACTGTGATTGGCCAGTATAGTCACTTTGATTGGCTGTTGTGACGAACGCTTTTCCCAAATGATTTACGATTCTGTCCCTATCGGGACATAACTCGGATGGCACCGAGTCGGCAGAAAAGTACTTTGCAACGTTCGGTATGGCGACTCGCTTGCTTTAGCTGGCTCTGCGGTACCTCTTGTACCTCAAGTACGCTTCTAACCAGTGGCGTCAGTTCAGAAAAAAGGTATGGCAACATGACTGGTGTCTTGCACGCACGTGAAGGCGCGCGTGCAAGACACCAGTAATGTTGCCATACCTTCGCAACATTTATTTTAAGAAGTACATATTTGGGAATATACCATTTTGTCAAGATGGGGAGAATAAAAGTGTGGAGAATATAATTATAATACCTTGTTAAAGTGACCATTTTGCAAAATTTTGCATTTGTAGTTATTTTACTGTAATTTAACAACATAATAACCAGAACAGATAGACAAAGAGACATTCATGGATTTATATTTAAAAGTAACTTTTATACCTGGACCCAGGGTATGGCAGCTGCATACCCCTGCCATACCCAATTGACGCCCCTGGTCTAATTATTAGCGACATGGGAGACTCCGGTTAGGTTACTGAACAAAACGCTAAGCTAAGCTATTAGAAAATAGACAATCTAACAGCTCACAACACGTTGTTGCACCGTGACACCGAGTTTAGGCAGAATCAGTTTTATTGTCACATGTGACAGACCATGTGACCTATTACAGGTGACTACAATGTGCAGTGTTGAAGAAGAATGAGGCCGGCCAAACTGTCTTATTTTCAACACTAACCCTACTGTAGCCATTAGCCAACAAACCTCCAAGACAGGAACATGCATTTCATCTTTACGTAAGTATGGACAGCCCAACTGCCAAAACCAAATTAATATACTGTAGGTCACATCCCGGAAGTCATATAACTCCAAGAAGATGATTACTATTTAAATGATGATGTCAGATTTGTGAATGATGCTTCCCAAAGCATGAGTACAGCTCTGGGACTTTTTTTTTTTTTTTTTTAAAACCACATGACCACTTAAACCCTATGTCCTTAATTGACCGGGGTCTCATAGGGCATAATACTTTTGGACCAGGCTTTTCACTGTGGACTTGTAGATCGTCTATTTCTGCCGAAGCCGGCACACTTGATGACGCAGGTTTCCCTTCTTCCCTTGCCCCCTAGGGATACCAGAACTATGACTTTTGCACTACTGGACTGAACACTACTGCACTTTACTATAATATTTATTTTATTTATTTTCTTGCACGGTGTTGTTGTGTTGTTGGTTTCATGTTATATGTGAAAAAAGGAAGGATTGAATGCACACCTGTAATGTTGCCGAAACAAATTCCTATGTGTTTTACACAATGGTGAATAAAGGAATCTGAATCTGAATCTGAATCTGAAAACACACTGGGCACACCCATAGAATGGCTGATGGCCTACCAGAACCTCCTGCTAGGCCAGTAGGGACCTACTGGACCATAGCTATGGGAAGAGAACGGTGATATTCAATGACATGATAACGTGAAGATCGGCTGTACCCAGGGTGTGCCTGCTTCGGCGCAAGCCTGATCCAAAAGCATAACGCCCTATGACAGGGATACTCAGACAGCTGAACCTGTGGGCCACATTACAACAATGGCCATTAACACATGGGCTGCTCAGGTTTATAAAATTTCTAGCTGTTGCTGCTGCCGCCGTTCACTCACGCTTTATTTTGAAGAGCCTCGGAAGCTTTGTGCGTGTGCACGTGGGTGTCCACTGACGATTGAGGAAGATAATCCCTTTATTTACAAACGCTCGCGAAACTAAAATCCAAACGGGGGCCGACCATCGCGTTATAGTGTCGCCGTGAAAACAATCAGATCTCTGCTTCCCTGGCGTTCTTTTCACCTCATTCATAGATAAAGCCCTTTTTATGTTTCAGATGCAACATGGCTGGTTGCCAGAGAGAATGGCAACCAGCTCGTGCCATTCTCTCTCTCTCTCTCTCTCTCTCTCTCTCTCTCTCTCTCTCTCTCTCTCTCTCTGCTACGGGGTGACGTATGGACTCGGGTCATTCAGAGGGCAGGCAGCTGCACGTACAGTTAACCCTTCGTTGACTCGTTCAGGGACGAGACAACTCTTTTTGGCAGGGTGACACCTAGTGGCCTTAACTCGTTACTGAACGAGTTTGGCTCCTTGGGTGTTAATGATACTTGATAACTTCTGTCTTATGTTGACGATCTTAACAGCTGACAATGTTTTCTGGCAAATTAAACATTAAACAGTGGTATTGAATTTGCTGAGCCAAAGCATCCATCCATTTTGGGTTAAAGTGCCGTTTCTCTGCATCAACCTTTCGGCACTTCGGCAAAAACTTGCACGCAGTTTCCCTTCCTGAATGATTATTCATTCGTAATATATATAAATTATTGTGACTTGGGCCATTCAAAATTGTGCCAAAAGCCAGAAGTGGCCAGCTGGCCTGAGTTTGAGTCAGGGGTGTAGTTGTCCCGATTTAAAATGAAGCAACACGGAACTAAAGGTTCCTATAATTGGCCGCTAGTTGCGCTGTTCTGGTACCAGAAACAACATGTTCTCCATAGGATTCCGTTCATTTCCCCCGAATGTTTACATTTGATTTTCTTACCTTAATAAACATTGTCATCAATACTTTATGGTTCCTGTCGCTAGTTTAAAGCCTCGTTTCAATCACCATGATATGCGTTTTGTGAAAATATGGTCCAATTTATGTTATATTTGATGTTATAGCAGGGTATGCTGCAGGGGTGATGATTCTTCTTCGTGTGCTTTATTTTCGGGTTAGGGTTAGGTTAGCTCAAGACAATGTCCCTGCGGTTGCACGTGACAGTTGGCAACCAATAGCATTCGAGATGGTACCATTTCTACCAATGAACGTTGATTTCTACAATGATGGCGTCACCCATACAGCGGCCAAAAAGAGCTTAATTTGCACAGCATAGAAAACAATGGCTTCCCACCGTCCATATTCTTTTACAGTCTATGGTTTGAGTATCACTGCTAGAGACCCCGGTCAATAAGGACACAGGGCTTAAGTGGTCATGTGGTTTTAAAAAGAAAGAAAGGGGAAAAGAATCCCAGAGCTGTACTCATGCTTTGGGAAGCATCATTCACAAATCTCAACATCTGACATCATCATTTAAATAGTAAACATATTCTTGTAGTTATATGACTTCCGGGATGTGACCTATATTCATTTTGTTTTGGCAAGGCTGACCATACTTGTAAAGATGAAATGCATATTCCTGTCTTTTTTTGTTGGCTACTTTAAGAAAAAAAGACAAAAATAAAAGTATGGCCTGCCTCATTCTTCTTCAACACTGCACATTCTATCAGACAACAAAAACGAGGGTGATTTCACCCTCTGTTAAGGACAGGTCTGTAACTCTGAGAGTGGTACAAATGGAACCAAATACACCCATTTGTACCATTCTCAGAGTTAGGATTTTAAAGTGTATAGTTTGGGGCCCCAGAGATGGAAAACCGTGTCAAATGGGGGGACTGTGACCAAACTAGGGGTCTTTAACATGAAAAAACAAACAAACACTGGTTTAGACATAGAAAGTCATGAATTGATCCATTGTCCTTATTATTTGTGCTGTGGACGTTTGCAGTATTTTCCCTGCACAAGGAAAGCGGTATGATGAAATGTATAGTTATTTTACATATCATGTAATAAAATCACTGGACATATTTCACAGTTTTATAGCGGTGTCACAGTGCATTCCCATGCACAACAGCAAAGTTAAAACAGCAGCCGTAAATCTCACCTTGTCAAGCATTTGATTTATAGGTCAGTGTGTGTGTGTGTGTGTGTGTGTGTGTGTGTGTGTGTGTGTGTGTGTGTATGTGTGTGCATGCATGCATGTGTAAGCATATGAAAGTGTGTGAAAGTGCCTATGGCCAAATTCAGGATTACTTTGCTTATGAGTGTGTGTGTGTGTGTGTGTGTGTGTGTGTGTGTGTGTGTGTGTGTGTGTGTGTGTGTGTGTGTGTGTGTGCGTGCGTGCGTGCGTGCGTGCGTGCGTGCGTGCGTGCGTGCGTGCGCGCGTGCGCGCGCTTGCGTGCGCGCGCTTGCGTGTGTGTATGTGGGCATGCATACTGTATATTTTGCATGCCAATGTGTGAGAATATTTCCTTCTCAACCTGACGTCGCCAGGCTGATATTTAGTTACGTTCAATCTTTGATCACCACGTCGCAATCTCCCCCCAAAATCTTGGCGCAATCGCTTGAGCGGTTCTGTGTTATTACTATTTATTTCCTCTCTGAGCACCAGGCTATAACTGGCTCCAATAGCCTCACTGATAATGACTTAATTACACAGATAAAGATGTCATGAGCAAAATCACCAGTACTTTTGAATGCCAATACTAGTATGTTTCTGCTCGCTGTCGACGCAGTGGTGTAAACTAAAGTAACTAAGAGAATGTACTTAATCCATTCAGAACGGGTACACTATATTGTGTATTATTACGTTATGCTTTAACTATTAAAAAATAGCAGATATACAAGCTTGTAGATCTGCTATTTTTGAAAAATAGTGAACATTTGAATTTTTACCCAATTTTGACCTGATTCTATTAGTGTCTTTTGAATCCTTCTAAGGTTTTTTTTGAAAAACCTACCGGTATGTTTCTACTGTATGTTAGCAATCTGGCTAGCCATCGTCAAAGAAAAGTGAGTCACTTAACTGGAGCTCAGTTAGTCTGTTCTTGAGAGACTACTATGTCAGTGGTTCATTTTCATGTGAAGGACCCCCAAAATGATATTTATTTGGCCAAGGCCACCCCCATCTCACAATATTTGGTTCCGGGGACCCCCCAGAAGAAACATTTGAGTTACAAACGTTCGCTTTGAAAATACATATATTCAAAGATTTGCACACATTTTCACGACTTTTTCAAAAATAGCAGATCTACAAGCTCGCAGCGCGGCACTCGGTGCCGCGCTGTGAGCTTGTATATCTGCTATTTTTCAATAGTTAAAGCATTCAATAATCCCAGGCTTTAATTGGTACAATTTTCAGGTATTTATTTTTTACTTCACTTGAGTATTTCCAATTTTCAGTGCTTTTAAATTGCCGCTGTATAATTTGATGCCAATACTTTTACTCGAGTAAAATTTGAATGCAGTACTTTTGCTTTTACTGTAACAGGGAACATAATCGTCGCTGTCCGGTGGAAATCTTGTACAGAACGTCCAAACACTTTCGTCCGCTACTTAATTTATTTAGTTACAATTAGTCTCTTGTTAATTATTTTTCATTGGATCAATATTTAAAACCCATACAGACGTAACCACTTTCACTTTCAAATATAGGGCCTTATAAGGAGTAGTTCACCCCCAAAATGACTTTTTTTCCATTGATTAGTCATGCACATCATGGAGACTTGAGTTCAAAAATGTTTTACAATTTACCCCTATTGATTCTGAATGGGGACCCAAATGCATGGGCCTGGATGAATCAATAGAAAAAAAACGTCATTTGGGGGGTGAACTACTCCTTTAATTTATGAAAAAAGTTGAAATAAGATACAAGGTTTCTTCCCGACAGCAACAATATGGTGCATACAGTAATAAGCTCACGGTTGTGTACCCTCACCCTGGCTCTCTTTGTGCTGCATAGGAATCCCTAACAATGCCATCAGTGTACGCGCCGTTCTTTTGAAGCTTTTGTCCCTGTCCATTAACATTGGATGGCGAGCGCAGGGCCTAGGCATGAATGGCGAGTGGAGAGATTCATCATGTCTCTTTCTGCCTTTCTCTTCCCTTCATGAATTATGGAGCGTCTCCTCGGGTACATTTAGTCGAGCCGATAGTAAATTAAATGCAACGTGCTGCTGTGCAACCCAGGGAACACACAACGCACAGGCAGGGGACGGGAGGGAGGGAGGGAGGGAGGAGAAACAGTCACGCCATTGGCCTGTGTTGCTGTGTCCAAACAGCCATACGATTCTAGTACAAACCCCCTAAGATAGTGGTTTGAACGGCATCCAGACCTACTGCGGAGCTGCTACCTTTAAACACATTTTAAATGTGAGGCTTTTTTTTTCCTTTTCCTTAGTTTGTATGCTATTGAAATCGTATTGAGAAAAAAGAAATGCTGGTATTTGTTCCCAAAAGCTTCATACCCTGTATATACATTAATGACAAAATGTGACAAAATAGATCTGTTTACACAATGCTGTACCTCCTCCAACTGTATATATGTTCCCCATTTTCAACAGTTTTTATTATGTTTTGAAACTTGCTTTGGCAATGTAAACGTATGTTTTCTCATGCCAATAAAGCTCCTTTGAATTGAATTGGTTTTCAACCCTTTTCACATCGAGGACCATTATGTATTCGGAAATTTCTAGCTATGTACAGCCAGGGAGAGTCTATTCCGTTCTACAAGCTTGTAGGTCTACTATTTTTGTTTGTCCGTATAGTTGACGTATCTAGAAAACCATCGTTGAGTTGGCCAGATAGGCGGTTGTCCGGACCACAAATCCAAGCGATACACCCATATATGGACATATATTTATGACATCAGGATTATGGTCATAAAAGGGACACAACAGGAACTCTAACAACGGGTACAATGGGCATTGCATAACCAAATGGGGCATGCATACCCAACTTGCATCGTTCCTGACTTTAATTGTTTCAGAGTCTAGTTTTTGAAAAATGAAACTAATCTTGCAGATGATGCATTTGGAAATTGCAAGTGTGGTTGCAAATGAATTCCTTCTTACCATTTGAATTCTCTCCATTCAAGTCAATGGGGAAAATTAATTCAATAATACATTAATGGCCATACAGTATATGGAGATCTATGTGTCAGTCCTTGCCCCTTTTATGCCCATATATGGAGATCGATGATGTCATCAATATTAAGCCTGCTGGAATACCCATATATGGACATACGGTGTCGGTCTCATGTGGTCTATGATGTCAGACATCTATGATGTCAGTCATCTCCGTATTTGGGAAAAGTTTACCTTTTAATTAAAGTCAATGGAGAAAATTAATTCACGGATACATTTATATAAATTAAACTATATGTAATGTAATGTATCTCTTAGAAAAATGTAGATGAAGCCGGTCGATTTGACATATGGCCCAAGTGCGTGCCACCCCAACTGTGGGAGGAGAAAAAAGAAGAAAAAAAAAATGGAATTTTGACATTTGGAATAGTTTTGAAAATGATCAACAAACACAAACCTTTATTTTACCCATGACACAAAATCTTTTCAAATGGGGGTCAAATACATACTATCAATGAATGGGGGCCAAATACATATCAACGTGGGGGTCCTTGACACGAAAATATTTGAGAACCACTGGTCTAAAATGCCAAAAAAAGGATGGTAAAAAGTGAGAGCGACTTTGGAAACGCTGTGTTTCATTCATACCACCCACCTCAGCGTCTCACACCGTGCCTTCCCACAGCCATATATTTCTGCCGCATAAACGAAGGAGCTGGGCCCCCTCTTGCCCCCTGATTTATGGTGCTATGGTAGTAAAATGGCAAGCTAGGATAACATGGGTGGTAATAAATGACTTGAAGACAGCGACTAGCAGCTGTTAATGCAACAGCCATTAGACTGAAAAATGAAGGGCGGCAGTGATTTGGTCAGATTTATACATTTTCTTTATGCCATACATTAGTGCCCGTCACGCTTAAAGTGGCAATCCATATATGTGCATTAATCGTCGCTGCGGACAACTCGTCTCTCCACGCAACAAAACATTTTCGGGGGAATATAAGGTTTGTTAGCCTAGATATCTTTTTTTTTTAACCCTCTCCCAATGTATGAGAGAACGTCTGCAGTCCACGGTTATAGCCAGGTGCTTCCAGGACTAACAGGGAGACAGAGGCGAGTTACAATCAGTGTAGAGGAACAGATTCTTTTTGTCCGTAATATAGCGGACCTCTATGGCCAAGAGGTGTTTACAATTTACAAGGCATTTAGGCAGACACTTTTAATCCAAAGCGACTTACAATAAGCAGATAATACATTAATATAATAATAAGCAAGATAATATGTCAATACATCAACAACAATACAACAAATGCATATAATCAATCTAGAAAAAAACAATAACATATAGTACAACAATACAATAACAATCAGCAAAAGAAAAAAAGAAATCAGAGTTGCAAACCCATTCTGTTAGAGTGGTTCCCCTGACATCACAGTGACATCAGAGCATGATGTCAGAGCGGCAAACCTATAGACTGTAAAAACGTGTACACGTCCAGACAGACGGACATGGACAAGCTGTGACGTTTCTCATAGTAAAACCTTCGGTCGCAGTAATTAAAACAAGCTCACAAAGCGTTGACGCATCATGACAGTGTTGTATATATCGGCTACTTTCACTTTCGCTATTCACCGTAGGACAAGTATATCGTCGTTGTCGGGCAGAAACCTCGTATCTCCAAGTTTCAAATTTGTATGTTTTTTCGCGAAGTAAAGCCCTGTTTCATCATACAAGGCCGTCGCACAAAAGTAGTGAAAACAGCAGATCTACAAGCACAAAACGCCTCGCGGTGCGAGGCGTTTTGTGCTTGTAGATCGGCTGTTTTCACTAGTTCCAGTTATTTTTTTTTTTAATGATAAAAACGAACGGTTTTGGACATACAAGGTTTCCACACGACAACGACGATATGGGGCTTTCAAGAGTGTGGGCGTACGCGTGTGCGCATGCGTGCGTGCGACCGTGCGTGCTTGTGTGCATGTGGGGGGCCTTCACTTTTGTCAGATGTAAGAAGGGGGGGGGGGGGGGGGGGGGCTCCACGGATTAAGGTGTGGAACCTCTGGAGACCCACTCAGGATTTGTGCCTAAGTGGTGTTTTTTGTAATTTGGAGAAACGGGACAGAGGCAGTAATGAAACATGGCAGAGAGAGAGAGAGAGAGAGGAGGACGTGGTTTGCTTTACATGGCCATGGACAATTAGCAGTTCCATGGAGCAAGCCCAGAACAAACACAGTGCAGTCACCTCTCTGCTCCACACTGTCGGGCAGAAACCTCGTATCTCCATATCTTACTCACCATACTTACTCTGTCATACAGCGTCACACAAAAATAGCGAAAATAGTCTACATTACAAGATGCAGCGCGTTGTGAGCTTGTAGATCGGCTATACTTTTGCTATTTGAATGAATGTGGTTTTAAAGTGAAAGTAAAAACACGGCACAAGTCGTCGCCAAAGACTGACTGTGACAGATGGAGGAACACTATATCGAAGCCTTATTTATGCCCCATCGGGGGCGAAGAGCATGAGTGAAGAAATAGTGAAAATAAAAAGTGAAAGTGAGTTTGTCAAAAAGAATGAGGTAATACTACAGAATACCCTCTGCACTTGGACTGCCTTGGAATTGGCAAAATGGTGAAAGAACAAGTGTGTGTTTGTGCGCGTGTGTGATTTGTCACAGTGCACTGACTGTAGCCTATATTAACAGTAAATCAACAGGTATGGTCCAAGTGTACCAAATCTACCAATACACCTCCTGTAGTGTGCAATTGAACAGAGCAGAACAGTCGATCCACAGTGGATAAAGTAAGAAACATACAATCTATAAGCAGTAAAACTGTATTATAGTGCCCCCCCCCCCCCCTCCTCTCAGGGGTGTCGCACCAAATTCTGGGCCCTGGGTACAAGGAGTCACTGCGGGCCCCCCATGAATGTTCTTCATAGGGGGAGGAGGGGGTTTAACCCATTTAGACTGGGAACGCATTATTACGCATTATTTTGTGTATATACAAGCTCACAGTGCGGCACCAAGTGCCGCGCTGCAAGCTTGTAGATCTGCTATTTCTTGAAAAATCGTGACATTTTTCGTGAAAGTCTTTGAATATCTCAAATCCTTCTAAGGTTTTTTTTTTTTTTTTGTCAGTGGTGCTCAAACCTTTTCATTTGAAAGACCCCCAAAATTCCAATGTTCGCTTAAAAAAAACATAATATTCAAAGATTTGCTCGCATTTTCACGACACTTTAAAAAATAGCAGATCTACAAGCTTGCAGCGCGGCACTCGCAAGCTTGTAGATTGGGCCCTAGTAACTCAGTCCCACATTCCCCCCCCCCCCCCCCTTGTGACGCCCCTGTTCCTCTTCTCCCTGGGATCACTTATTTCTCCACATAGAATGTGGCAACCTAATGAAGTGATAAACTCGTTTCCCTGAATATCAGCGCAGAGGACATATCACGGGTGATTTCACCTTTTAAAGGCACAACATTCAGCGTGCTCGCTTGTTATTCGGTTGGATGCCGGTCCAATGAATGTCCCTTTTATTTACAGGGGGGAAAAGAAACGAGGTAAACGGGGAAAAAAATGAAAAAAAGGCTGAAGATGTTCAGTTCGGGCGGTTCGCGCGGGGGCAGCGAAATATTAAATTCCTCATTCCTCGTGACGTTGGTGACATTTAATTCACGTGACCCCGGCTGGAGGTGGGAGCCATTCCTCTCAGACGGCAGGTCTGGATGTCGTTGCTGAAGAAATCGTGTATCTCCAAATCTCCAAGTTTTTCTATAAATTAACAAACCACTTCCTCATACGAGAGTGTCACTCAAAAGCAGTGAAAATAGCGGATATATCGGCTATTTTGACTATTTAGCTGTGTCTTTATATAAAAAATGTGGATGAAAAGGAACATAATATGGAAATAATTAGGTTTTCACGCGACGGGTAGCAGCAGGGGAAAAACTTTTGTTTCGTTGCTACAACACTAGTTGTGGAATTGGCCTTTTGTCTCGTTGAAGCCTGCATTGTCTGGCCCTGTCGCATCGACTTCCACTTCTGTCTAATCAGCTCTTTCTCTGACAAAGGTCATCAGCAAGGAAGCGTACAAAGTTGGACCGCAAATGTTAGCCTGTCCACGATTTGGAAAAGGCCTCATCAGCCCCAAAACATTCTGCTCTGGACTATTTCTTGTTTAGTTTTTAGTTTTTTTTTTTTTTTGTGAGCATGGCCCATTAACCTTTTCAAAAATGGAGTTTGGATCTGATGAACGGGCGTCCGGCGTAGAATGCGCTCCATTCTTCGGCGTGGATTAAGAATAAAATAAGAAAAAGAAACGGGATGAAAAGATCTGAGATAGTGTAGCAACAAGACAGTTTGAGGTAAACTGTATCTGGGTCAAGTCCAGACCGTCAGACTGTTATCGAACACAGTCTGTCTCTCTCTCTCTCTCTCTCTCTGTTTCTGTTTCTGTTTCTGTCTCTCTCTGTCTCTCTCTCTCTAGAGTACCTCCTGTAGATCCACTCTCATGTGCACACATAGACATCAAAGGGGGCTTGAGCCCCTGCCCTTTTACCCGTCTGTAAAAAGTGCCCTCTCCAGACCATGAATGCAGTTTTTATTATGGTGAAAGAAATGCAAATGCCCCTCTTTCCATGCCATACCTGAAGGCAGCATTCAAGAGAATTGCCTTGTCCAAACTCTCCTGAACTTGAATGCAGCATCTTATGTTGAAAGAATGTCCCTCTCTGTGTAGAAATCCATGCTGTACACCCATATCTCTGTTATTGCCTTTTTAATGCTTCGTTTAGTGGGGTATCAAGTCCTGAAAATAGCTGACCTCCAAGCTCACAACGCGCTGCGCTGCGACGCGTTGTGAGCTTGGAGGTCTGCTATTTCCAACATTATCTGCACGTCCCTGCTCTCTCATATTGACCGCGTGCATGCATTACAGGGCTGAGGGAACGCGGCTACAGAAGAAGTCGCTCATTAGAAAGTTTGGGTTTCTCGATCCCCACATCATGGGAGGAGGAGGAGGGGGGGGGGGGTGTAGTATTGATCGCTGTGAGATCGCTAACTGGAAAACACTTCCCAGAGCCCCACACCGTGGATCATTTGGGAGGGAGGGACGATGCTGGCAAGAGAGAAAGAGACAGACAACTCCACATCTGGTTATTGGACCCCGGGCAAGTGTGTGTGTGTGTGTGTGTGTGTGTGTGTGTGTGTGTGTGTGTGTGTGTGTGTGTGTGCGTTTGTGCGTGCGTGCGTGCGTGCGTGCGTGCGTGCGTGCGTGCGTGCGTGCGTGCGTGCGTGCGCGCGTGCGTGTGTGTGTGTGTGCGTGCGTACGTGTGTGCATGCGTGTGTTCAACGTGCGTGCCCTGTTGTGAGCAACCATATGCACGGGTGTGTGTGTGCATGTGTGTGTGTGTGTGTGTGTGTGTGTGTAGTGTATGGAGACACAGGGAAATCTATATGCTGGTGATCATGCATTAATTTCACTGCCGCTGTGAAACCAAACACTGGGTATCGTATCATTAGAAAGTAATGTGTGTGTGTGTGTGTGTGTGTGTGTAGGGGGGGCATTAGAAGGAAAGGTTTATGCATCAGGCGCGCTGTCCCAAGCCATTCCTTGAATCATATAGCATGTCATCAACGGATGATGACCCCTAGTGGTACACAGACAGGCGCTATCCGCTCCCTCCACTGGCTCCCGGTTGCGGCCCGCACTGAATACAAAACACTGATGCTGACCTTCAAAGCAGCCAAAGCAGGTACGGCTCCTCCATACCTCCAAAACCTGATCAACCCCTACAACCCCACGCGTTCACTCAGATCAGCCAACAAAGGGATGCTGACAGAACCCTCGCTAAAAACCCCAGGACAAAAATACACTCGTCCAAGACAATTTACCCTCCTGGCCCCCAAACTGTGGAATAAACTCCCTGTCACACTTAGAACTACAGACTCACTCCCTAGCTTCCGCCGTGGACTGAAGACTCACCTCTTCAGACTCCACCTAAACCCATAGCACTTACTGTAACTCTCCCCTTCCCTCGATGACCACACATGAAGCTAGATAGCATTTTTAGGTTTTAGAAAAGTATTTTTTACTGTGCGTGGTTATTGTTTTTTCTAGATTGATATTCCTATGCATTTGTTGTATTGCTGTTGATGTCCTGACATATTATCTTGCTTATTATATTGATGTATTACCTGCTATTGTAAATTGCTTTGGATTAAAAGTGTCTGCTAAATGCCTAAATTGTAATCCGGACTGTAACCGATAGGGAACAGAAAAGGCCTGCAGTCAAAGATCTAGGAAGGTCAGAAACCTTGTATCTCTCCATATTCTCGCATCATATCGCAGGCCGTCCGTCGTGGAGCTCAACAGCCATAGGGCTAAAATACTGACAAAACAGCCGTGGATTGCTCACTTGATACAGTATAAATCCCGTACTATTGCTTACCAAGCTCATTTGGACACCATCAATTCACACACAGGCTTTTTATATCCCCGCTACAATAGCCAATTTGTATGTGAGAATGTAGAATATGCTCTGACTCACAGCTATTCTCTCCATCTGTAATGTAATTACCTCACATGCTGTAACTCCCACCCCGCGCCTCCATAAATATTCATGCAACAAACCCCAACGATTCATATGAGAGAGACGCGCATTCAAACATCCACTCGGAAGATGTGTGCGTGTCCGCATGTGCATGTGTTTGTGTGTGTGTGTATGCGTCTGTCTGTACACCTGTCTGTGTGTGCGTGTGCGCGTGGGCGCGCGTGTACTGTGCAGGCATTATGGAGGAAAAATATCCCTGACTGCGTGTTTGATATCGCCACTGTCAGGTGGAAACCTTGTATGTCCAAAAGCGTTTCTTTTTAATTATTACATTATATTTTTTATTCAAATAGTGAAAATGGCTGATCTGTAAGCTCACAAGAACTGCCATGTTCACTACTTTTTGCACGACACTCTTGCACGACGAAGTATCGGGCATCAATGTCCAAACAAGAACAACAACCAAAAACAACAACATCATAAAACCATGAACTACGGAGATGCCAGGTTTCCGGCGGACAGCTATGACATCGTCGCTGTCGGGTGGAAACCTTGTATGTCCAAAACAGTTAGTTTTTTGTATTTATCATTTTAAAAGTGATTTAAGATAGTGAAAATAGCCGATCTACAAGCACACAGCGGCTCTCACCGCGAGGCGTTGTGTGCTTGTAGATCTGCTATTTTCACTCGTCTTGTGCGACGGTCTTGTGTGATGAAGCAGGGCTTTACTTTATGAAGAAAAAAAAACGTACAAATTTGAAACTCGGAGATACGAGGTTTCTGCCCGACAGTGACGATATGGTAACATGAATGGTCGTGCCGTCCCCACTGCTGACAGGGCAAGACAATGGATATAGGTCATGAGGCATGAGCTCCACTTAAAAAGTGCTCATCATACAGCTAGGCACAGTCATTATAATTCTCACAGAAGCCATGTAATGGGCCCACACAGATGCCTAGATGAAAAGGCCACAACGTCTGCGTTTCAAAGAGCATTTTTGCGAAATGTTATATCCGGCCCGTTTCACTGAGTCGACGCTGACGGACTTTAATCAATGCGTAAAGATTTTCTTTTTTTCCACCCCCGACTGGGCACATGTGAGCTCTCCGATGAACAGCTTGCTTGAAAGGAAACCCTTGTTTTCATTTCTCATTATAAGCATATATATATATATCGGCGTAGGCTCTTGTTTTCTGCCTGCGACGCACCCGAGGATCAAAGCATCTTTGATTTTCACTGCGGTTTCTTTCTGATTAGAATTTCAGAGATGGCTTTCTGATAACTACCTTTCAAAAAGCGGGGAGATGAGTGCTGTATACTCCTGCACTGCACTGCAGTTAAGATGTCAAAACTCCAACACAATAAAACAACTTGACTGAGGGCTTTCATTCTATAGTATATCATTCAGTCTTCTTTTGATTTGATATGATTTGATTATTTGTATTTGTATTTCCACTACCAGGGCGCTCTTCCCGCTGACTTGCTCACGCTCATGACTGATGCGTTCTGCTGTTGGACTACTTTGTTTTTTTCACAGATTGAACTCAAACAGAATCCAGGATAAACAAGTTCAATTGGATGTCCCATTAACATCAATTGGATGTGATGGAACAGAACCCCCAAAATAGCAGACAAAATGGAGCTAGAACACTATAAAAATTAAAGATGATAAATTACCTTTTACGGGGCTCTCTTCCCTGATTGGACCAAACTGGTCTTCCGACCTGAACATTTATTTTCTGCTTACTAAAGAGTGCTTACTAAATGACTGCTTTCGGAATATAGAGCCATTTAACCCAAATTTTAACAAAACAAATCACACTCCCTTTAACTTGTCGTCTTCTCCAAGATGTTGAGAGTACATAGTGCGGCAGCGTGTTTGTGATAGGGATGGGACGATATGAAAATGTCATAGCACGATTAGTGTGACAAAATAAATTGCGATTTACGATATTATCGCGACAATCAATATCCATTATTCTGGGGTGGAACATTTGCCAACAAATAGCGGATCTACAAGCTCACAACGCGTTGCAAAGCAACGCGTTGTGAGCTTGTAGATCTGCTATTTTTTTGGCAAAGACATTTGATAGAGAGTGAAAAAAGACTGTATCAAGTACGTATATTATAAGTACCTTTTAACAATCATAGAGGGTTTAAGTGGTACCAGATATGCAGCTCGGCAGATAAAAGTTGAATTGATCCCATGCAGTGCATGACGGAGCACGATATCACGATACATTACATCTCCACGATACGATTATCGTGAGTGTTTTTTATCACGATAAACGATAATATTGCTTATCGTCCCATCCCTAGTTTGTGACTGTGTACTCCGCAGGGGATAGCTGTAGAAGGCTTATAGAAGACGTACAAGCCCCACCACTGTGTAGAAGATCAATAGTCATATAGGGCAGGTTGTATGGTATAGGGACTACTTGACATGTTCAAAGCTCTGGGTTAGAGGCCCTCAAACCAAAAATCCTATTTCAGACAAATTGGAGCCGATGCATCTGAGCTAATGACACTACCTCGCAGGCTCAGCACGCTGCAATAGGCTGCATGTAATCATTCTTTCTATTTTTGTTCCTTGCCCGTGTCTCTCTGTGAGAGAGCCTTGTGCCTAATTTATGCTCCGCCGTGCAACGGTGGCACACGCTGAAAATAGCAGACACGGGCGACGCGGATGCCGATGCGCTGTGAACTTGTGGATTGGCTATTTTGGGGGCGCGGCGCAAACTTGTCATACGGCGAAGGATAAATCAGGCATTGCACTCTCACTGACACGCTCTTCTGCACAAGCACATAGGGATATACACCGTAGACATGGTACGGCAGTGGCTCAGGGGTAAAGAAAACGTCTTTGAACGCGAAGGGTTCCTGAAGGGTTCCCAGTTCGATCCCGGGCTCCTCCAGACAGAGTTAGTGTCGAAGAGTCCTTGAGCAAGACTCTGAACCCCTAGTTGCTCCCGGTGAGCAGGTTGGTGCCTTGCATGGTTTCCTCCGCCATCTGTGTGTGTGTGTGTGTGTGTGTGTGTGTGTGTGTGTGTGTGTGTGTGTGTGTGTGTGTGTGTGTGTGTGTGTGTGTGTGTGTGTGTGTGTGTGTGTGTGTGTGTGTGTGTGTGTGTGTGTGTGGCGTGTTGCACAATCTCTGTAAAGCGCCTTGTACAAAGGCGCTATATAAATGCACCATTACCATTTACTGTACATGCACGCACAAAGACACTCTTTGTGCATTTAATATCTCTGCATGCATTGCACATGCACACAATACAACATGATGGCCTTTTGCATTACATAAAATAATAATCCATGGAAAGGCAAGCGTTCTCACTTTCATGATTCATGAGCTCAGAAAATGCAAGGGTGATTACTGTAGCTGCAGTTAGAGCAAAGAAAATCCCCATTCCCCATATTAATCACACCATCAGTTATTCTTGTAAAATCCAGTCAGTTATTGCCTGTTGTGTTCTCTGTTTTACTCTGTAGTAATGTTTTATTGTGCTTCCTGTTTTATTTTGTAGTAATGTTTCATTGTGTAGTACGTTGTCTTATCATTGTAGTTCTGACACAGTACACAGAGCTTGTTAGTCTGTAGCTCAGCACTGAAATTACACTGTGCTTGTATATAACTAGAGGGGGTGTGCGTGTGCTTTACCGTCATTAATGGTGAGACAGCGTTGACGTCAGGAAAGAGGAGCTATAGCATGACTTAAAACTTGGTGTGCGTATTGCCGAAGACCTGAGGGAGCAATGCACCGAGTGGGATGTCCGCCAAATCAATGGATCTCCTAAAAAAAAAAAGGAAATTCCCAGATGTCATCATATGACATCACGTCATAGTATTGACGTCCGACTTGAGCCAATGCTTTGCGTAGATTATGATTTTGAGAACAGATCAACACGTAAATACAAAACTGTCTTGCAAGCTCAATCTTACCCCATCAAAGTACCCTAGTAGTACAGTATATGTGTTGGTTCCAGTGATGGGCAAGCTACTTGGAAAATATAGTGAGCTACACTACTAGTTACTCTTGATTAAATATAGCTCAACTACACTACAAGCTATCCCCAGAGAAATGTAGCAAGTTACACTACAAGCTACAGGACAAAAATAGCTAGCTACATCAACACTACTTTCTTCTTTTTTCCACCAAACAAATGGGCATGCAAGCAAAAAATGCTGGCACATTTTTTATTATTATTATAAAACAGACTGAAACTGGAATTTTTCTGGCTTAAATTAAATGTATACCCCTCACAATTGGGGACACTATGGGGCTTTTAAGCCGTGACATCATTTTGTAGTCAGACCTCCAAGCAGATTTATTATCAATATCTGTCCCTCGCTATTTCAACAGATCCGAGACAAAAATAACGACTAAAGTGTAATTCTACCACTTTCCTTTCAACAACAAAGAGAAGAAAAATGTGTAAATAGTAAAAATTGTAAAAAGATTCACGGGCGCTGGGGCCTTTTGGCCTCAAAAGTTCTCCTCTGCCTACAAAATGATGTCAGACTTAACAGCCCCATAGTAATAACTATTCATTTATTTATTCATCCCAACCGTGATTGGCCAGCTACTTGGAAATTGTAGTAAGCTACTAATTACTCTTGATTAAATATAGCTCAACTACACTATAAGCTATCCCCAGAGAAATATAGCTAGTTTCCGTTACGCTTGGAAATGTAGTTAAGCTATGTAGCTAAGCTACTTGTAGCTAGCTACTGCCCATCACTGGTTGGTTCTAATCCTCATTGCTGTACACCCGTATCCAGTTTCCCAATAAGCTTAATTACTGGGGAAACATGTGTGCTTCACTTCCTCTACACAGCCGATTCAAATCACTGAACAAGCACCATGTAATCACCACAGTAGCACATCAACCAGTCACAATGAAACAGCTAAGGGGAACAGGAAGTGATGAGTAACACTGATGATGGCCTGAGGGCCGAAACGCGTCTGTCCTCCTCCTGACTACTGCTGCTGCTGTTCCACTATTAAAAAATCGAACCTCTGTTCGAAGTGGAGCTGTGTGTGTGTGTGTGTGTGTGTGTGTGTGTGTGTGTGTGTGTGTGTGTGTGTGTGTGTGTGTATTGCAGTTGAAAACAGCGTCCATCCCTTAACATGTGTGGTCATAAAAGGTACTACACCACATTCTTGAGGCTACATACAGACAGACAGACCCACATACAAACATACCTACACACACGGCCACGTATAGGGAGCTCCACACAGCTCCAAAAAGACTCTTAATGATTGAAAACGTGAGTGCGGGTTGCTTCTCTTCTTATGTTATTCAGAATTCCGCACCCAAGATACCCAGAAATACGACAAATTCTACAACGAGTTGAGCAAACCAGTTCACATACACTCTACTTCTGTCCTCTCTCTTCTCACTGAATAAAACAAAATGATGACGCAGAAGAAAAAATAAATCACCCAGTGCTTTACACCAGTAACTGGGGTGTTACAAATGAAACAGATTCCACCACACCACCAGTCTTTAGTCTACTCTCAGCTACTAGGGATGGGAGGATACGCGATATTATCATTTATCGTGATAAAAAACACTCACGATAATTATATCGTAGAGATTTAATTTATCGTGTTATCGTCCTCCGTCATGGACTGGGATCAATTGGGTATCTGCATATACGCCATTTTGTTCTACTTCCGGGTGTCTTTCGACTTCCTTCACAGGTGTTACTGATGATACTAATTAAGGCTCTGTTTGATTTATTGTACAGTGGTTCTTTAATTTCAAGGACCGCCATAAACTCTGTACAAATGGAATCAACAATCCATTTGTACACTCTCAGAGTTACACACCTGTATGGGGACATTTGGAACCCACTCAAGGACACAATGGGTGCGTTTATATGCACAGATGTATTCCACTTATATTCTGAATAACTGCTCATTCAGAATAGAAATGCTCATATAAACGTTTAGGAATGGCCATTCTGGTCTGACCCGAATGAATTTTCATTCTGGTCTGAAGAGGTGGTTTATGCCGTTTCAATCGGGATACATTTGTCATATAAACGCTCCATTCGGAATGAACTGCTGTCTGAACTGCCCCCCCCCCTTCTCCGACCTGAAGTAGGCCTACTTTGCGCATGCCCAAAGTTCTATTCCGAATGAATCCTTTGGTCATGTAAACGACAGTGGAATGAGGGATACTTGTATTCAGGTCCCATGTAAACGTTTGGGAATGAAGCTCTATTCAGAATAAGTTCATTCTGAATGGCATTCTGAATGTGCATATAAACGCACCCTTTGAGACCCACTGCAGCAGAGTGTTTCCAGTGAACCAACATTCACTCTGTTTGAGCAGAATGGAACAGAGCCTTCATTAGTATCATCAGTAACACCTGTGAAGGAAGTCGAAAGACACCCGGAAGTAGAACAAAATGGCTATGTGCATATACCCTATTCACCTTTTATTTGCCGAGCTGCATATCCGGTACCACTTAAACCCTCTATAATTGGTAAAAGGTACTTTTTTTTGGCAAAGACATTTGATAGAGTACGTATATTATAATATAATATACGTACTCTATCAAATGTCTTTGCCAAAAAAAATGCCAATCTACAAGCTCACAAGCTTGTAGATTAGCAGATTAGTAGTTGTGAGCTTGTAGATCTGCTATTTTTTGGCAAATGTTCCGCCCCAGGATAATGGATTATCGCGATAATATCGTAAATCGCGATTTCTTTTGTCACAATAATCGTGATATGAAATGTCATATCGTCCCATCCCTACTCTCTGTTCAACTATAACGTGGCCGAACAAAGTCACCAAACCTCCCGACTGTCACCCGCTAATAGAGATAATCTCAACGCGCCTCAGCGTGTGCTCTCCTGCAGCATAAAATGAGGAATTAACAGCTCCTTGACACAGGGTTGTAAATGTTAAGCTGAATTTAATGGCGGCCAGGTTGATACATCTTGCGGGTCTTGGGGTATTAAAAAAACATTTAAATGAGTTGTGCTGATCAAACTGCTGGCGTCCTTTGTTCTAAGGCCCATGATTTATTCAGGGATGCATGCACTTGGACCAATTTTCTCTCTCGGTCTGCGAGTCCCTCTGACTCCCACTCTGCGTGGTTGGTTACATTATAAGGTAAGCACATTGAAAACCACAAAGGTCCAGGCTGTATAAAAGTATAGTCACAGTAAGGATACATGCAAATAGGACTACTAGTCCATCAGTGTTGATTTCGTCAACTAAAACTATGACGAAAAATGTTTGTCGACTGTGTTTTTTTCACTGACGAAAACAAAATAAAAACTAAACAAAAACTAAGCTGTGGTGACTAAAACTAAGACTAAATATATTGACAATTTCGTCAACAAAATAAAAACTAGACTAAAACGTTGGGGAGGGACTAATGGAGAAGAGAGTAATTTTATGTTTTGTTGCTCTCAGGTGTTGCGTGCTGAAAATAGCCGATCTACAAGCTCACAACGCGTCGCAGCTTGTGAGCTTGTAGATCTGCTATTTTCAGCACACAACGAAGTGTAAAATCAGTCATTACGATGCCATCAAGGCCTGCCAAAATACATTTTAGTCGCCTAAATCAACTGTAGCTTTAGTCGCCTAAAATCTTATGATATTTAGTCGACTAACATTAGACTAGAACTAATACTTTTCAGGTGACTAAATTATGACTAAAACTAAATTACATTTTATTCAAAAGACTATGACTAAAACTAAATCAAAATTTGCTGTCAAAAACAACACTGTAGTCCATGGGCCATTCCAGATGTCGCTCTCCGAAAGGTGGCAAAGGTTACAATGCATTTTTGAAAGGCTCTATATCTGTAGATAATATTTTGGTATGATAACCCTTTCTGAGACACAGCTAAATTGGTGTTATCAGCTGCTAAAGTCGGTGTCCCATTAACTTTACTATGGGGGAAAAAATGCAAACAATATTAATGTGCTTTAAGTAGCATATGAGGGGTCAAACTATGTTTTTTTTTTTCATGATTCTGAATCCATTGCAAGCATGTGTTTTGCACGAAAAACATTCCTTGGGCTAAAAACGGCCCCCACATATCTGTGAAGTGACGACTTTTCATCACAAGACCATAGTTGTGTGGGTCTGTTTTTAGCACAAGGAATGTTTTTGTGCAAAACACATACTTGCAATGGATTCAGAATAATGAAAAACCCAAGTTAAAAACCCAAGTTAATGGGACACCGACTTTAGCAGCTTTTCAAAAAGGCATAGTAACCTTTGCCACCTGAGAGTGACATCTTGTATGGCCCATGGACTATATATAAATTCATAGATCTGAAGCAAAAAAAACAAAAAAAAACAGGTTTATATGACAGGTGTCCTTGATGGCTTATTAATGTCGTTATCAAAAATGAATTACAGTACCAGAGTGAATATCGTTACTGTTGGGTGGAAACCTTATTTTATGACCAAAACTACTGGTTTTCAGGAAAATAATGTAATAAAATAAAACGAGTCATATGGGGGTCCTTGAAATTCATATTTTCCACTGACTTTTTTGAGTGTTTTTTTCTCGCAACTCAACTAACGTCCATAGTATAACGCACAGTATACATCTGCTGCTATGCTCACTGCTCACACACACCATAATATCTTACCTCGGATACTATGTGTAAATATGTAGATTTGTTTGTTTTCATTGATTGATCTCTCTTCTTCCCTGTCTACTTCTGCAAACCTGTGATGTGTCAATAAGGCTGATTCCATTTCAAGTTTGCGAAACAACTGGTCTACTCTGTACTGTGCAATAATGACCATATGGACATAAAAGAGGGTGAATAACTATAGTGGCCAAATGAGAAGCGTGTTATTTGGGACAGACGAAGTCACTGCATAAAGGAATCGTGAGAGCAGGCAGGGTTTATTCAGCTAAGCTCCCCATTTATATTGGCAAATAAGCCTCGCTTCCCCCAAACGTTTTTTTTTTTTTTTTTTTTTTTGCACCATAGTCATAAAATCCATTGCCTGTGTCGGTCGTATTGTAACAAGCTTCTATAGCCCCGCTGCTCTCACCCACTGGGCTTGAAGCACCGTTTTTAGCGGACTGCTATATACTGAGTGTTATTTCAAATGTCAGATTCATATACGCAATACGCCGGCATTGCTAGCTGAATAAGCCAAAAAAATCAGCGCTCTTAAAAAACTAGGGGGCTATTGCAATTCAGAAACCCCAGCCGGAGAAAAATGTTCCCCGTGAGACAAAGGCTGACACATTTACAGTACATCACTCTGCTGTCACCCTTTAAAGGTAATAGATGATGTAAGCTAGACCTCTTTCTCTTCCCGCCTGCGTTATTACTCTTTGTTTGGCCGCCTGCCAGGGGCTCGTGTAAACCACAGTTGTCCTTGCTGATGTACTTTGCTATTTGTTGTACAAACAATAAGTGACAAATACCCTCAACTACCAAAAACAGGCCATTATCTCTACTACTTCTTATGCCGCGCCGCATCCGATCTTTTTATGGCCACATTATGTGTGCTCACACAGAAACATGTTTGGCTTGAAGGATGATGGATTGCTCTCAATACTAAATGGATGTGGCGAGATTGCAGCAAGGACAAATAATATGGCTTCTCTCAGACGCGTATTGAAATTCTGGATCATTAGTGTTGTGGCCTGTTGTTGTTTGGCCAACGCCACGATCCATCACATGTCCTCCAGGAGTCATTGATAATGAAAAAAACTAGATTATTGGAATCAGAACGGCCAATGTACACTACGTTACATCTAGATATGGAGGGTACAGTTTCAACAGCCATTCATCATGTCTAGTTACAGTACGTGTGCAATCTATACCAGTGGTTTCTCAACCTTCTCTGGATCAGGGCCCACTTGAAAAAAAGAAAGCTTGTTCGTGGCCCACCCATCTGTCCACTTAACAAAGCAGCTGGTCAGATGGGTGGGCCACACATGGGCATTTTCAGAGCAAGTTTATTTTTTATGACCAGTCTGTCGCTTCTGAATGAATTGAAGGTAGGCTAAATGATTTTCTTTGGTTAAAATACGTAACCGTTAAATAGCTCTATATTCTGATGGTACTCATTGCTTTGAGAGTGTTTGTTCAGTAACAGGCCAGTCCCAATGCCTCTCCAGAACATGCATTTTCAGGTCGGGACACCATTTTTATCCAATCAGGATAGAGAACTCAGTCAGGATACAGATTAAACAAGTGAAATTGGAAGTAATGACAAAAAAAAATGAGAAGACAAAATTGGAACTGGAACATAAATGGGTACTATTTCCTGATTGGCTGAAACTTTGTCACCTACCTGAAAATGTTTTATTTTTATTAAAGAGCTGTAGAGAAATTCTATAGCAATGGTTACTATCAGAATATAGTGTGTCAACCTTTTAACAACACACTTATTAGCCTGGTTCCAGCCCATAGACCCGCCCACTCTCAGTGGACTGTTTCCCTGGTCTGGTGTTGAGTAAATGAATCGGCAGTTTACCGATCCGAAATTGCGGCTTCTCCAATGAGCGCGGGGGTGGGTCTAACGAATATCCAATCCGCGCAGCAGTTGAAATGATTACATTTCAGGAAGTTCATACTCCAGGCAGGCACACACACACACACACACACACACACACACACACACACACACGCTGATTTCACCAAGCTGTTAATGTTGATTACATGTTTCTGGTCGCAGTTCTGTGTGGAAGCAGTCACTGGCACAGACAGACACGCACACACACACACACGCCGCAACCGTGCGTCTTGATCATGGTGCGTCGCAATCACTGTGCGTCGCGATCAAGTCCCTCCCCCGTAAATCGTTCACACGGGCACAATGTCAGACTCAAGCGTCAGCTGAGTCTGAAATCGGGCTAACACACTTTGGTTTTAATCAAAACATATCACTTACCCTACCTTTAACATTATAACATAAATCTTAATCTTTTGGGGGCTTATTTGGGGGCTCACTTGCAGTATCCTCACGGCCCACAGATTGAGAACCGATGATCTATACCATTATGGCCAGTGACATTACAAAGAGTCCAAAATTGCACAATTCGAGGGAACATTGCCAAAGTCTATTGCACAGTTAATTTGCGGAAGAGTTGCGCTGCTTACGCTTACAGCATACAGGGCACAGGTCCTCTCGGTAGCTTTTGGCTGACGACACACACATGCATACACTTATTAATCATGGTAGACGCTTACATTCCCTTATATGTAAACTTGGAGCATAAATTATGTTTATATAGAACTGCAAAATGGCAACACGTTACTCATTATAACTGACATATAAGGAGATCTCCGAAATACCTCGTCCTCGAATGCACATTGCTATGTTTGGACAAACATGGTCCAGTCACGGACCAAGTCAAGCATAATGTCTGACTCTGAACATCATCGTTCCCTTCGATCAAAACACTCATGTTTGTGTCCTTTTCCTCCAGAGTGTTTTCTGCCTTCCTGCACATGCAGGTTGAAAGAAAAGTTGAGTCTAAGTTCAGTCAATTCCCCCGAATTATCAGACTTTAAGGAGGCTGGAGCAATAGCCCCCATTATGCCGTCTGACCCACTTAGGAGCTGGTAAAAGGGAGCCAAACAGAGTGCGCATCCAACTAACCTTTCTAAAGCATGCCGTGTCGCACTTAAAAAGGAATTCCTCCTCATTGACTCATCTGGTTAAAGGAAAGTTTAAAGGATCACAGACGGGGGAACCTTAATTCCAAGCGGCTCAGAATACTGAGTACCCTACAATTACTTGATGTTCCATCATAGATGTGCATGATTGTAACATTTTTCATTTTTCTCAAAAGCGAGTTCTTTATCTTCTTGCAGCCAAAGATGAATATATCGTCGTTGTCGGGTTGAAACCTTGTATGTCCAAAACTGTTCGTTTTGTATTTATCATTTAAGAATGATTTAAAATAGTGAAAATAGCTGATCTACAAGCATAAAACGCCTCGCGCCGCGAGGCGTTGTGTGCTTGTAGATCCGCTATTTTCTCTAGTTTTGTGCGACAGTCTTGTATGATGAAGCAGGGCTTTACTTTACGAGTAAACACACAAATTTGAAACTTGGGAGATACGAGGTTTCTGCCCAACGACGACGATTATGTTCAGGTTTTTTGCCCTACGACGTGCTCTGAAGTCCATATGGAGGCAGAGCAGCAGCAGCAGTTTTTACTTAGCACAGTTGTTGGAGTGTTGAAAGCCTTGAGACCTGCGGTGAACCCGAGGCCCCGTGGTGATGTTTCATACAGAGAGGCCAGGCACTTAGAGAGGGCTGGATGAGGGCTGAGGCCGCTGAGACTACAATACAGTTATGTAAGGACACAGTCAGACCCCAGAGCCGGTACAGTACAGTACAGTACATACCATTAGATTTGAATTTACAGTGTGGCCAGTAATAACATGCACTTGTGGATATGTATTTCGGGACAAAATGTGTTTTCAGTTCAGGACGATTCTTATTTAGGAAGCATATCGTTGCTGTCGCTGGGCACAGGGGGCAGAAACCTTTTATCTCTGTATATTTCCCAGCTCATTCATATGTGGGAAAATATGCATGGCCACATTTTGGCCACATTTTGTCCAACCTAAACAACCAACTGCAACGCGAGTCACACTTGCAAATGAATTCCGTCCTTGTCCCTTTTATGCCCATATATGAAGATCCCTGATGTCATCATTATTAAGCCCATATATGGACATATTGTGTCAGTCTCATTTGGTCTATATGACATCAAACATCTATGATGTCAGACGTCAGTCATCTCCATATTTGGGAAAATATGGCCTCAACTTAAACAACCCTAACCCTAACCCTAGTCTTTAAAAGACAAAGAAGCGGCCGCACACACTGTAGCCAAAGTGCTAATATTTATTTTAGGACGCAGAGGGAAAGTTGATCCCATGCCAAAGCGTCAGTTCTCACCCAGCAGTCTGTCACCCAGGCGGATGCGTGCACGCGCCCATGTCCTTTAGGACGAGGTCCCTTCTCGCCCTCAGGGCGTCTTATACTGGTATTTTCATTTTATTTTATCAGGATGGGGCTGCTGTGTGTTTAGTTCATAGACCTGCTGTTCTTTCCTGCATGGCTCCAGGTTGACATTAGGTTGTTGGACAAGTCATGAGCTAAAGTGACAACTTCATTTATTATTACACAGCTCTAATGGTCTGCTCAGCCCAATGCTTTCAGAGGACGTGGAGAGCGTGGTTAAAAATGATGATGACCAGTGGTGGACAAAGTGTTCAACCCCAGACAGTACTCGAGTCAAAGTATAGATAGGCTACTCCTGGTCAAATATTATACTTCACTTCAAATGAAAGTTGCTCTGTAAAATTTGTACTTCCATTAAAGTAGTAATTTATAAAAGAACATGCTTTCCAAAAATATGTTGGTTTTCACAGGCTTTTCTTTTTAATATCAAAGCATTGCAAAAATCTAACAATTTTCCAGCCATTTTATAAACAATATTGCGATGCGACGCATTGTGAGCTTGTAGACCTGCTATTTTCACAATATGTGAAATAGGGCTAAAGTTCTTAATTCATCGTGTAGGCCAGGGGTCTTCAACAGGGGGTCTGGGACGCCTAGGGGGTCGTCAGAGTTTCTACAGGGGGGCCACCAAATCCTTGTGTGATAGGATAATTATTTTCAATTAAAAACGTTGAACCCTCGCATCCCTATTCTGAGGAGAACTTCAGCCAAAAATAGCAGATCTACAAGCTCTGAGAGCTTGTAGATCGGCTATTTTCAGCAAAGAGGTTTGTGTAGAGGTTAAAAAGAGCAGACCAAGTACAGATTGAAAGTAACCCTGAAACAGTGGTAAATCAGCCAACAACCCACAACCTCGAATGGTAAATTGCTTTTCTACCACTTTTACCATATAAATTAAAGAAAACACAGTTGTAACTTGCAAGGATCTTTAGTTACAATCATTAATTGTTTCAGTGGGCGGTGTCCATGAGCCAACTCAAGGTTGTTGACTGATTTACCACTGTTTTAAGCCAATCAGAATCCAGTGTTTGAACATGTGAACACAAAAAGTGGTAGAAGGTCAAGTTTACTACGTATCAACGATTGAAGTGGCTAAATGTCAGTGCTGTTCTGCATAACACATTTATACAATATGTAGAGGGGGTCCCTCCCTGCTTCATCTCTCTCTCAACTAAGGGGTCCTTCGCCTGAAAACATTGAAGACGGTGTAGAAGGTGTAGGCCACTTATACCTTCCTAGAAATGTTGGATTAAAATAAAATAAAAAAATACTCAAGTAAAGAACAGTACACAGGGGCGTCACAAGGGGGAGGAAAGTGGGACTGAGTTACTAGGGCCCAAAGTGGAGGGGACCTAGTAACTTTAGCTATTGAAAAAAGCAGATATACAAGCTCACAGCGCGGCACCGAGTGCCGCGCTGCGAGCTTGTAGATCTGCTATTTTTGAAAAATTGTGAAAATGTGTGTAAATCTTGGAATATAATGTATTTTTTAAGCGGACATTTGTAACTAAAATTTTGCTTCTGGTGGGGGTCCTTGGAACTAAATATTTTGAGATGGGGGTCCGTGGCCAAATACATAGCATTTTGGGCGTCCTTGACATGAAAAGGTTTGAGCACCACTGACATGGAAACATAGGTTTCTTGCACACATTTCCACAATGTTTCTAAAATAGCAGATCTACAAGCTCACAGCGCGGCACCGAGTGCCGCGCTGCGAGCTTGTAGATCTGCTATTTTTTCAATAGTTAACATTCATGGGGGGCCCGCAGTGAATCCTTGTACCCAGGGCCCAGAATTTGGTGTGACGCCCCTGACAGTACAGACAATAAAAAAATGGTATTGTCCAGCAGGGCCTCGGCAGAGTGCTCCTGGAGGACGGTGGAGTGCATGCATGTTTGACGATGACCGCCTCCCTTCCAGTAACACTGAGCTCATGTGTCACCCTTTAATTAGTCTCAACAACTATTCCATAATCTCTGAATGCTATATAGAGTCTGGAACAGCAGCTCCCGAACGGCGAGTATCGAAAACGGGCATTAACGTTCAAAAAAATATATTTTAAAATGTCATTTCTGCTAAGCAGCAAGCTAAACATGCTTATATGATTTTTATTTATATAATGATAAATATGTGTGATGTGAGACTGAAACGGAAGTGACGTGAGGGCTTCACTTCCGCTTCATCTCGCACTCGCCGTTTCTATTTCCGTCTGCCAGACTGTATGCCGGGAGCATTTGACCAAATCGCGGAGGCAACAGTCTGGCTACGCGAGACTACCCTTTAATTGGAAAAGAGACACTGTGTTAGGGAAGAAAGATCAATGTCACTGGCAGCATCTGTAAGCCAGACTGATTTAATTCATACTCACACACGAGTGCGCGCGCGCACGCACGCACGCACGCACGCACGCACGCACACACACACACACACACACACACACACACACACACACACACACACACACACACACACACACACACACACACACACACACACACACACACACACACACACACACACACACACACACACACACACACACACACACACACACATAATGTATTATCCATAATTGTGAGGACATCAACATTTTAGGACAGCAAATTTTCTCAACAAAATAATACAAAACTAATATTTTCTCAATTTTTAACCCTAACCCCAAAGCCTGTGTTATTCAAATGAAACTAATTCTACAATACTTGTAGGGACATTTGGCCGTCACAAGTACAGCGTCACAAGATCTTACACACACACACACACACACACACACACACACACACACACACACACACACACACACACACACACATGTGCGTGCGTGCACCAGTGATATAATTATTTATGACTAATGTGGTGAGCGGAGAGGCCATGGAGTGATGTACTGTAAATGAGTCAAGAGTAGAGTTGGACCGCGCACGTCACGTACATGGCAGTTCATAGGAACTGCAGTGAGTGAAACCAGAGGACCGATAATTCCTTCTCTCCCCCAACACATTGGCTTGTTGTGGCTCCACAGCCTGCTGCCGGTGCACAAGCAGTGTTTGACGGCGCCAACAGTTGTGCCACGTTGACATTACGTATGGTGGCCTGTGGTTGGCAGCGAACTTTGAGACCGGTCTTCGCCATTGTCTTAGAGATGCAAACAGCACAATTTATCGGCATTACTGATGAGTTTGTGAGACTGATGGTATTCACAGTGATGGATGCTTCTGTCTTCGCGCAAAACTATGGTTAATGTGCAGCGTTGTGTTGTTCAGATTTTTTGTCCTGGCTCTGATAGCCACAGGGATAAAGGGAGGAACACTTTTTAGCATTACTCCGCTACATATATTACGTCGGAGTAATGCGTGTCAGGACACAATTAGATGACAACGGTCTGTAGAGAGAACGGCGAGGTCCCGGTTGCGTTGTCACTTTTTTTCCAGTGTTCATACAAAGACACACCAGGGACTGAGACGATGTAGTGTGCACACCATGTCGCTATAGGTGGCAGTGACACACTATCTGGCGGTGTGTGACATCATGTCCGCTCTACTTCCTGTCACAGCATTTGTTTACATAATCACCATGGCAGCGTGCAGGCTCCACTGCTGTCGCCTTTGCAGCGTTAGCCATGACATCACACATTTTGCGGTTTCCCTGTAACTCGCCCGTTTAGATGCTGGAACACACAAGGAGGACCGCTTCAAAGATTTTCACCCTGGGAAGAGCGTTTCCTTTTTGCGTTTTCAACCCCCGAAAATGCCATTGTTGTCTGAACAGAAGGCATAATGTATCTGACATTTCATTTTGCGGATTTCTCGTGGAAACGTTGTCGTCTGAACGCCGCCTCAGTCTCTTGCCTGTCTGCATTGGCACAAAACATGCTGCTGGGGTGATATTTGTCCATAAGAATAATTCTTGCTCCGTTCAAACACCTGCTATCATGGAGCCATGCATGGATGGGATGGGAGGTCCCTGTGGTGTGCTCAGCTGACCCCACCACCATCCGCAGGGCTCCCATGGTCCTGGGGGAGCTAGTCCCATACCAGATGGTCAAGGCCCTCGTCCGGATGCTAGCAGAAACCTTCCAGGAGACCTTGAATCGCCTGGCCTTCTTCGCCACAGACTCTGTGTGCATTTTCCATGTCAAGTCCTCGGTGACGTGCACACCAAGGTACTTGATACTGCTCACCCTCTCCACTAGGATCCTGTTGATCAAGAGGGGGGCGTGAGACCTCGAACACTGCGTATAGAAGTCCACAATAATCTCCTTGGTTTTTATGGCATTCAAGCAGAGACTGTTGAGCTACTGTAGGCTGAGATATCCAATCGTGTGGCTATGCAGGACTAGTACCATGTTAGACAGTGTGGTGACTATGACTATGTCACTATACAACAGCCTAACATATTGGGGGGCCATGTTCTCATCCCTTTTTTTGCCCAACATGGGTGGTGGTGTCCTAAGAATATTTGTTGGGACAGTAAGAAAACTGCAGTGGATCGAAGGTTCTGAGGAGAGGGGAACAGATAGCCTCCCAAACCATCAAGCCCATGAGGTAGATCAGCCCTGCTTAGGTGTTCTTTGGCACCAGGACAATGGCAAACCAGTACAGGGAGTGGTTGAGATACCTTGCCTCATGATAACTGTTGCCAGCCTGAAGGCCCAGGCCACTACAATCGATCTGCTTAGCAGTGTAGCTTCTTATCTATAGGGTGTAAGAATTGACCAAATGCACTATCACACATAAATCAAGCTAAGCATAAATGAGCGTGTGGACGGTGGAACCCGTTTTTCTTTCTTTATTGCGAGCGCCTGGCAACTGGCGTACAGCTCGTTGTTGACGCTATATTGTCCCACTGTGTGTGGAATCATTCTCCTGTCATTCTGTTTCACAGGGGTGTAAAGTAACTAAGTACATTTACTTAAGTACTGTACTTAAGTACAATTTGAGGTATTTGTACTTTACTTGAGTATTTCCATAATTTGAAAACTTCAGTTAGTTACTTTGCAGATGTAAATTTGCAATATTATTAAACATACATAAACCACTTTAGCCATATTTTATACGTTGACTATTTGAAAATAGCCAACGCGTCGTGATGCGACATGTTGTGAGCTTGTAGATCTGCTATTTTCAAATATATTGTACTTTGTTTTTGTACATTTTGATGCCAATACTTTCCTTCTTTTACTCAACTACATTTTGAATTCCAGACTTTCACTTGTAACAGAGTATTTCTACATTGCAGTATTGATACTTTCACTTGAGTAAAACATTTGAGCACTTTTTCCACCACTGTTCATAATGAATGAAGAGAGCGGAGGGGGGCTGCAACCCGAGCCCACGGCTACTGAGCATCCAGTGTGTCAGACATCTGTATGGGAGCATCTCAGTGAAACAGTGGTAGGGGGCAGGGACGTGCTGGCCATTGGGAAAAGCGGGACAACTCCCGAACGGCCGGTTCATTCCCGGCCTGTCCAGGCCGGCCATTAGGAAAACATTTTAAATATAATGTCGGCCTTCGTTCCATTTTGGGGGCTGGGCGGCCAACAAAGTAAATCGTCACTGTCGGACAGAAACCTCCAAGTTTCAAATGTATACATTTTTTCGCAAAGCAAAGCCCTGCTTTATCATACAAGGCCGTTGCACAAAAGTAGTGAAAACAGCAGATCTACAAGCACACAACGCCTCGCGGTGCGAGGCGTTGTGTGCTTGTAGATCGGCTGTTTTCACTAGTTTAAATCATTTTTAAAATGATAAAAATACAAAACAAACGGTTTTGGACATACAAGGTTTCCACCCGACAACGACGAAATATAACTCATGTACAATAATTGGCCCACTGGCTTGTCACTTGTCATGATCTGAAATGGCAAAGTAGCAGCAGCGGCGCAGCGCTATAGAGAGAGATCTCTCTCCATAGGGTGCAATGAGGGCCTCTCCAACTCTTTTTCCCGGGCTGAATCAGGGGCCCAGCACGTCCCTGGTTGGGGGGTGGGGGGTGCTGGTGGTGGGCGACGGGGGTACATCGAGGTGCAGCGCATCATTAGCCCCTCCCCCGGCACACACAGGAAAAAATAAAACCTCAGGCCTTGCCGAGACAACGTTGGTCCCCACGGATCATTGATTTTCACTCAAAATGAATTAGCGCTCGGAGAAGTCGCACGCGGGGCCACATATGCGCAGGCACGTGCACAGTGAAATCTCATTTGGGGCCCCCCGTAGGGACCCTATATGGGTCGGTTTTTGGGTTAATTTTGACACTCTCAGAGTGAAATTAACATTGAGTATTATAGTGTGTGCAAAGGTGGCCCAAGGATGTGTGATGGGAGGATATTGCAAGTGGGGCCTCAAATAATTGACAAAATAGTAATATTGATAATATAACATCGATATTTAAAAACAATGTCACTGTATTACTATTTCTTTAAATCTTGAAATTGTGTTTTCATTGTGACACTGATAAATAGGAACTTACAGCATAGCAGGGGTCTTCAACGGGGGGATCGGGACCGTTTTTTTCTCCTTTTTTATATTAACCACTTCAACCCTAGCGTCTATATTCGGAGAACTTTAGCCAAAAATAGCAGCTCTACAAGCTCACAACGCCTCGCACTGCGAGGCGTTGTGAGCTTGTAGAGCTGCTATTTTCGACAAAGAGGTTTGGTGTAGAGGGGAAAAAAGAGCACACTTAGTACTAAGTGAAAGGTCAAGTTTATTAAGTATTGACGGTTCAAGTGGTTAAATATCTGAAAACACACATTGACATGAATCCAAAATACACTGATGATTGTGCTGTCAAACAATGAAACTATATGGAATCTATGAAAAGGTTGTGGGGGTCCCTGCATCATCTCTCTCTCAACTAAGGGGTCCTTGGCCTAAAAACGGTGAAGACCCCTGGCATACACTGTTAGTTCCATTGAGCCAAGCTGGAACACATGACCGACCATTAAAATAATGGTCATTCATGATTGAACACATCACGTGGTCCACCCAACTGATCACGGAGGTCAGATGGGTGGGCCGCGAACGCTTTAGAGCAGCGGTTTTCAAGCATTTTAATTTCAAGGTCCATTATTTATTCAGCATTTGAGCCGCGGACCACCATTTGATGAGATTTAGCCGCTCAGACCCAAAACTTTGAATATTGTGTTGTCGTTGGACATGATTTTGGCCACAATTCCATACTGTATATTTATGTGGTGACATAGGACTGATAACAGGCAAACGATGATCAAATTAACAATTCTTCTACATTCTAGAATTGTACAAAAGTACTTTTTAACAATTATTTAACTCAAGAAGAGTTAAAGATTTATAAGGGTCCATTTGGTTTCCAACTCTCCATCATTTGGCTGGGGACCACCTGGAACCCCCTCAAGGACCACTGGTGGTCCCCGGACCACTGGTTGAAAAGCACTGTTTATTAACAAGTTTAATTATGTTATTAATTTATTATGTACACAGCAAAATCCCGAGAGTTAGTTTAAGTGAGAGTGTAGAAATCCGGACCATTTTAAAACTGTTAAAGATCGTTAAATGAATACTCAGGCTATTGTCGTGTACGGCAAAACATCCCTGATGTTGCACTTCCTTCAGGACAGCCAACATAACAGAGAGTGCTGGCTAAGTATTAAAAACAAATTGGATTGTAAAGGGGGTCTGGGGGTGTTATACAATTTTAATTACCTTCCTATAGTGTTTGCAGTATAGGTATGGAAAAAGTACTTACCTTTGGGGCATGTTTCCGTGAGACTACTCCTTCTAAGTCATTGCGGCGAGAAGCTTACTCGTTCATATGTTAATGTTATGGGTTAATATTTGTTTCCCCTGATTCGCAATAACCCAAAGTCCACCCCCTCCATTAAGCTCGCTGAATAATGCACAATGCTTATACAATGTTTGGAAATGCATATCGTTTGGAGATGAAAATCCCAGCCAACCTTGCGTGGGGTTAATGGGGGAGAGACCCGTCCTCCTCGGGCTGATGTAAAAGGAGATTAGCAGAGTCCAGTAAAGGCCCCAAACCTCCCTGGTGGTGGAAGCACAGCTCAATTCCAAATTATTTGTTTATTTGCTTCAACGTTTTCAGGCCTAGGACCCCTTAGTTGAGAGAGAGAGAGATGAAGCTTTCATTGTTTGACAGCACGATCATCAGTGTATTTTGGATTCATCATGTTGTGTTTTCAGATATTTAACCACTTAGTCAATACTTAATAAACTTGACCTTTTACTCTGTACTTAGTCTGCTCTTATTCCCCTCTACACCAAACCTCTTTGCCGAAAATAGCCGATCTACAAGCTCATCTGCTATTTTTGGCTAGAGTTCTCAGAATATGGACCTATAGGGTTCAAGTGGTTAATATAAAAAGGATTGGAAGATTTGGAGGACCCCCCTGTAGTAACTCTGCGGACCCCCTAGGGGTCCCGGACCCCCTGTTGAAGACCCCTGGTTTAGAATATATCGACGTGGTCGGGTGAAAACCTTGTATGTCCCTAACTGTTGCAGATAATCACTTAAAACAAATAATTCAAAAATGGCAAAAACTACCGACTACAAGCTTACAACACACCGCGACGCATTGCAGATAGGCACATTTTGCTACTTTTATGTGATACTTTAGTATGGCAAAGTTGGGCATTATTTTACCAGAAGAAAAAAAAACATAAGAAGTTGAAGGAGAAACAGCAATGATATACAGTATAGCCCGGATGGAGTATCTGTGGCTGAGACAGTAAGACCTGCCTTTGTTTCATGTTTAAACCCTGGCCCGTGCTGCACAGTGGTGGAAAAAGTACTCAAATGTTTTACTTAAGTAAAAGTATCAATACTGCAGTAAAAGTAAAAGTATTGGAAATTGGAAATGCTCAAGTAAAGTCCAACTATCTCAAAATTGTCAGGGACCAGCATTTCTGGCAACGTCATCATTAACAGCCAATGAGGGACCAGCATTCCTGGTGATGCCAGTGGTGATGCCAGTGGTGAGCGCACCTCATGGCCATGTAGAGTATGGCCTATGGCCAGCAGTTCTATTTTATTTAAGTTTTTTGTCCATGCCTTACGTCTTATCCATAAACTTGTTTACTATTTTGAAAAACATTTTAAAATACTTCAAATAACCGATATACATCGACACATTGTGAGCTTGTAGATCAGCTATTTGAAATATTAAAAAATATGGCAAAAGAGTTTACGGATAAGTTTACGGTCCGCTCACTATCCCGACGGGCCGCTGTTCCGACTATAGCGTCGGCAGGTTAGTTACTGAGGTACGGTCGGTTACTGAGGTTAAGTTTAGGGTTAGGGTTAGAGTTAGGGTTAGTTTTAGTGTCGGAATACCGGCCCGTCGGCACACTGATGCGGACCCGAAAATAGAGCCCCAAATCTCGTCACCTAAAATAGCAGATCTACATGCTCAGTCACAGCGCATCGCAAAACACAACACGTACTGTAGATCTGCTTCTTCCCCTGAATAGGAATGCTGGGTTTTTCACGTGGATTAAAAACTATGTTGCATTTGCATGGAGGCAGAGTACAATCAGAGACAGACATTTGGGCTAAGCAGCAGCTGCCAGAATGCCTCCCCTCCCCTCCCCTCCCAGTCCCCCCAGACAAAGCTCCGAGCTCACTCCTCTACCGTGGATCTCGATCCCACATCTACGTTTGGGGGATTGGCGGCTTTTCATCAGCTGTCTGCACGTTTACATCACCTATACATCTCCCAGCCAGAAAGCCAGAGTGAGAGTGGGCCTGGCATGGACTCGGATCCTCCTCCTCCCATGAGAGTCCATTCCTCCCCCACCCCCCCCCCCCCCCCCCCACCCCCCCTCCCAAACTTGTCTACAGGATACCCATCTGCCCTGCAGGAGAATTCCAGCCATGTTCTCTGGGACTGCGCTGAGGGTTTAGAAGCCCAACCCCCCCTTTCTCTGAGCGGAGGCTGGGATCACCCGATCGCTCGCACGTGCATGGGCGTGTGCTCGTGCACACGCACGCACGCACGCACGCGCGCACACACACACACGCACACACAGCCCCGCCGGGGCTAAAATGGAACAAAATTATAGAGAGAGTGGACACTGCAGTCTCTTTTGAACCCGTGACAGGTACTGCTGGACTCAATTTTCAATTTACAATTTGGGTATTTAGCAGACGCTCTTATCCGGAGTTGACTTACAATAAGCACGAAGGTTGTCATCAAATGCAAAAAGACAGTGTCGTGCCTCAGTAAACTATAGGATCACAGGTAAAACTAGATTTTTCGGAGTCCCCCATTCAAAGTCAATGGGGTTTTTGGGCGTTGTTTTTTTTTGCGAATTACGTCGCCATGGTAACGCGGATCGGAAAGAAAAGTAATTAGCCCTATTCACGACACGCCCACTCAGCATCCCCCTGGTGCTGAAGTCACGTTTTGAAGGGTAAAACCCTGCTAAAAGCCCATAGAGTTAACACAGAAATCGCAAATGTAATGCAATTTCCGAATAGCAAAGTATAAAATACGGCTAGCATGATCAAGAACACAAGATAGTAAAAGGCACAAAGCATTATAATTTACTTTACCGTTCGAAATAATGATTTGTTGGCTATTTCTGCTATAGTTTCCCCTTCTAAACTGACGTCAGCACCAGGAAGTTGCTGAGAAATTTGCTGAGTGGGCGGGCCGTGAATAGGGCTAATAATAGCACACCATTACCGGCCGAGCAGCACGTTTTGATGTAGGCTATATTGCGGGGGTGGCGTAAATCGTGCAGCAGTTATTACGTGCCGAAATTTGTGGGATCATCATTAACTACCATAATTAAAGCTATACTGTGTAAGTTGCTCAACTAGTGATCAGTAGCGGTATTGCTTTTTTCGGCCGTTTTTCGGCCGGAGTCTTCGCGGACCACCGCCGCGGACCACCGGAGCGGCGCCGCAAACCACCGCGACCGATAGTAATCCGTGGAGGGGTAGAACGCATGGTAGAAGTAATTTTCTGGCCAGGATTTGTGGATTAAGAGGTTAAAATCCTTCACCATGGTAAACACTGTAGCCAAGCGGAGGCGCTTCCTGGAGACCAGAGCAGATAAGCTGTGATTGGCCAGTAGTGTACCATGTGTGCATGATCGGCGATGTGATTGGGCAACGTATACACAACGTATACAGATGATGCAGATTACGTCATTTTGGCGCGAAATCCCGCCCCTGTCTCTGCTAAGAAGAAAACATATAAAGAGAAGGCTTCAGAAGCTGAAAATAACGGAGTGGGTGTTCTAAAACTTTAGCAATTTAACAGTTAGGACAATTTTAAGATTTGTTTTATAAAAAAAGTTACATGGTACAACTTTAAGTATGGTGGATTACAATAAGTGTTTTGCCATTGCATGGCCAGCACACTTAAATATGAACCCTTGTTGTAAAAAACCAAAGTTGTCCTTTTATTTAAGTAGAGACCTGGAAATGTAAAAGTTTGAGAGACACTGTTTTATTTTACCTAGTGTCAGGCCCAGCAGTAGGAGTTGAGCAACCAGCAGCATGTCATACTTCGTTGTGAAAATAGCCGATCTACAATCTCACAACTTTTCGGATAGCAATGTGTTGTGAGCTTGTAGATTGTCTATTTCTGTTGGTTGGGCCCCCCTCCATGAGCCAATGGATATTATAAAGGGCTGGCTTCATTAAATAAATAGTGGTGTCAAAAATAATCAATAATCGAATAATCAAATCACCAATTCAATTCAATTCAATTCAATTAAGCAATGTGACATAATCGAAAATTGAAGCCTAAAAATATAATTATATATAATTTATAATACTGTATATAATATATATAGATTTGTGTGTGTGCGCGCACTGTCACGACACACACACACTACACAGAAAATAGCTATCGGCGATAGCTTAGCGTCCCTTCTTCTTCGGTTCCGTGGTAAACAGTCCAGAGCTGGAGAAAGTTAGTCCATGGATAAAAGCTCAGACAGCTTGTTTGTAAAATACTTGCCCATTTTAACTGGTTATAGAACATGGAGTTGCCGAAGCTTTATACTTTTGTTTTTACACCTCCAATGGCTGGTTTTAAAATGTGTTCCCGAAATACAAACTGCAACAAGTGACCCACTGCGACAGGCTGCTCTACAGTCTATGCTCTGAACAACACAACGAGACGCCACAACGAGGGCAGAATGAAACCACGCCCCCCCCCCCCCCCCCCCCACTTGATACAACTCTATGTTAAACAAACGTTAATATTAATTAGATATGCCTACGTCAAATTACACAATAGAACAGTGATAGCTAATATTTAATGAGTGGCGCCAAAGATTTCTTTTTGACCTAGAAACTGGAAGTACACAGAAATAGCTACAGTGACAGCAGAAAGCTCTGAATCCCCAAGCCTATGGGCAAATTGAACCATATCACTGCTCCCTATCACAAGTGACTCATTGATATAATATATCGTCACTGTCGGGCAGAAACCTCGTATCTCCAAGTTTCAAATTTGTAAGTTTTTCCATAAAGTAAAGCCCTGGTTCATCACACAAGACTATTGTACAAAACTAGTGAAAATAGCTGATCTACAAGCACACAACGCCTCGCGGTGCGAGGCGTTGTGTGCTTGTAGATCGGCTGTTTTCACTAGTATAAATCATTTTTAAAATGATAAATACAAAACGAACGGTTTTGGACATACAAGGTTTTCACCCGACAACGACGATATATTTATAGAAAAAGTGATTTTGTGTTTCATGGACCTTTAAATAACTTGCTATCTAAATGACATTTTAACATTGTGGTGAAGAAGATAAACAAGCCTAAGTACAGCTGGTGCCACACAATGGAGGAACCACATGATGGGCCGTGGTAGAACGTGTCTTGAGGGTGAAACACATGAATAGGTCCTCTCAGGGGCGTCACACCAAATTCTGGGCCCTGGGTACAAGGATTCACTGCGGGCCCCCCATGAATGTTAACTATTGAAAAATAGCAGATATACAAGCTCACAGCGCGGCACCGAGTGCCGCGCTGCAAGCTTGTAGATCTGCTATTTTTTGAAAAATTGTGAAAATGTGTGCAAGAAACCTATGTCAAGGACCCCCAAGATGAAATGTATTTGGCCACGGACCCCCATCTCAAAATATTTAGTTCCAGGGACCCCCAGAAGCAAAATTTGAGTTAGAAATGTTCGCTTAAAAAAATACATATATTCAAAGATTTTCACACATTTTCACAACTTTTCAAAAATAGCAGATCTACAAGCTCGCAGCGCGGCACTCGGTGCCGCGCTGTGAGCTTGTATATCTGCTATTTTTCAATAGATAAAGTTATTAGGGCCCCTCCAACCTTGGGCCCTAGTAACTCAGTCCCACTTTCCTACCCCTTGTGACGCCCCTGGGTCCTCTTACATCAGCCATGTTTTGACATCGCTGAATATTTATGATCAAAGTCTGATGGATCAAAGTTCACCTAATGTGCTGTAAAGATGCCTTGCATTCTATTCACTGTATAACATTGCGGTTGCCGCCACGAGGCTCAGGGCTAAGGGTTAGTACAGTATGTCTTTTTGTTTACCCACTTAAAACTCTCTAGAGTAGACTTAGAAAAACTGGACCCGAGTTGGACCGCTTTTTTCACCCCCTCTACAACAGTAGTTCTCAACCTGTGGTTCGGGACCCCCAGGGGGGTCCCCAAATTATGTTGGGGGGTCCCCAGATGATTAACTTAATGTGCAACATTGTTCTCTCACTCTACAGTAAACAGAACAACATACAGTATGTGTATACAACCAGGGTATCTGCAAAGTTCTGAAGTGGCCATTTAAGGACTTTAAAGACCTTTTTAGCAACTCTAGTCAACATTGGTCAAATTGTCAAATATTAGAGGCAGAAATTGTGAAAATAGCCGATCTACATGCTCACAACGCCTCGTAGCGCGAGGCGTTGTGAGCTATTTTCACAATGCAATAGATCGAGTCAAACTTAATGTAATGCCAACTCCTACAATTCCAAGTGATTGTGCAGGGTGGGGGATCCCCAGTTCAAATATGATTATTTTGGGGGTCGTGGCCTGAAAAGGTTGAGAACCACATTGTGAGCTTGTAGATCTGCTATATTTCCCCCCCAGATTATGGATGCTGGGGTTCAAGTGGTTGGAGATACAGATGGAGGGACAGAAAGACATTACCATCGAGGGAGGGGGAGGGGGTGGTGGACTTGTGAGAGAACATATACAAGACCTCACATTCCTGCCTGTTCCCTCCCATCATGAGAAGATGTCATGAGAAGGAGGGTGCCTGCCCTGCCCGCCCGGGGCTCTCTGGCCCTCCTCGCTCCACTCTTATCTGACCGTTGACGAGGAGAGCCTCTGGCTCTGACCTGGTAAGCATCAGCCCTCATCCAGGCTCTGTACACTAAACAGGAGCCCCCCCCCCCCCCCGCATGCATGCACACACACCAGGGGTGTAACGATACATTTTAACAACGATACGATACGCATCACGATACATGGTTTACGATACCATACATGGACGATATTGGTTCATTCATGGCGATACGATACGATTTTATTCAATGATTTAAAAGCGATACAGTAACTATTTAGCAAAGAAATTAAATCGTCCCATCCTCTTTTACAGTACACTTTAAGACATAATAAGACATAATAAGACAGAATAAAGCCATAATAAGAAATAATGTGTTGGTAATTAGAGCTAATATATTTTATTAGACAGAAACAAAGACAGAATAGTAGAAAGAGCGAATACATTCTCTGGCACCGTCACCTGCCGTGGAACTGCAGCGGCAGACACTGCCGCACGACCGCTAGTTCGACCAGCAGTCGCACTGCATCGCCGGCGATAGGACCAGCAGTCCCGCCAGTAGGACCGGCGGCTGCCGCACGGACCGGCAGGTCCCGTAGCGGTAAACTGCCCGTCCGTGCGGTGGTGGCTGAGACAGAATAGCAGAAAGCGAATACATTATCTGGCACCGGCATCGCTGGTAACTGCCAGATAATAGCTGATAATAAACTGCTGAAAATAGCTGATCTACATGCTCACAACGCCTCGCAGCGCGAGGCGTTGTGAGCATGTTGTGAGCATGTTCGCCTCTTGCTTACTTAATATTTGACAGTTTGGCCAGTTTGGTATTAAAACGGTCTTGAAAGTCCTTGAATTGTCACTTTATAAACGATACCCTTTAGTTTATACACTTATACTGTATGTTGGTTTGTCTACCGTTGAGTGAGAACAATAAATTACATTAAGCTAATCATCTGGGGACCCCACAAAATAATTTGGGAGAACCACTGTGGTAGATCATTGCAAATTAAAATTGATTTTTCGATTCAGTTACTATATCGTTACACCCCTAATGCACACCAAGGCAGGCTGCTGCTGCTGCTGCTGCTGCTGCTGCTGCTGGGCGCTGAGAGGGACACACGCACGCTGCACTCTCCACACCACACACTATCAGACAACAGTGAAGTACTCACACATGTGCTGCTTGTCAGAGTCATGCCATGTTACCACTCACAGATAAGGAGCATCCATGGCACTGAGGCCATGGATAGAATAGAATAGAATAGAATAGAATAGAATAGAATAGAATTGTATTGAACAATGGTTCTCAAAGTGGGGTGCGGCCGGGGACCCTCAGGGGTCCTTGAGGGGGATCCAGGGGGTCCCAAGCAAAATGAGGAACAGTCAAAACTCGAATCTAAAGTAACACTATAGGCCCTATTTTATCTGTAGTCAATCTGAAAATAGCAGAGCTCACAACGACGTGTTCTGTTCTGAGCTTGAAGATCTGCTATTTAAAAAAGATTATGTGACAAGTCTTGACAACATCTTCTCTTCCCTGGCACATGCAGAATCTTTACAGACGTGGGTCCGTGGCAAAGTTGCATATAAATGTGGGGGTCCTCATTGACATGAAAATGTTTGAAAGCCACTGGAACAAAACATGACAACGTGACCACGATAATGAAACCCCAATTATTTCCCTATTCCCTATTATTATGTGTAATCATGTTTTTCCTCGGGCCTCTCACACAGTGAATGAAATGTGTCAAGGTGCAGGAGGCTTGCCTCGCCTCGCAGCGCATCGACTCTAGCTGCACATTAACGGAAACGAGACAATGAAATCATTTCCTGTTATCGCATCGTGAGCCGCGGCCCCATTGTTTGGTTTCCTGGCAACATGGTCGCCATGACATCAGCCCGGAGGATAGCCTGACCTCAGAGAGAGAGAGGGCCTCTGGATTCTTCTAGCGCGCATGCCTTTCATTACAAGCCTACAGGGCTGCAACCGTTAATCAAACTAATCCATTTTTATTGATTATAAAAAAAAAAAAAAAAAAAATGTATTTACTTTTTCTTTTTATAGATTTTTTTGGAGGGGGTGTATGCATATTTTTTCTCCTATTTTATTTAAGGAGCAAAATAGCCTATCTGCAAGCTCACAACAAATTAAAGTGTGACACATTGTGAGCTTGTAGATCGACAATCTTTTGCTATTTTTGTGCGATGCTTAGTTTCTAGTTTATAATCAACTTATTTGATACTTGATAATAAACTATTTGGGCCGTTGATTCGTTGATATAGCATACAAATTAGAACAAACCCCCCCCCCCCCCCCCCCCCCCAAAAAAAAGGAATTCTTGATTATGCGGAAAAAGGAATCGCTAGAATAAGCGCTAAGAATATATTCGATAGTTTGCAGCCTTTTACATGCCTACAACACCTCCAAAACGAAACGCGCAGACTGGCTTGACATGCACGACACAACTGGCTCATAATGAGAGCGACGCAGCCACAGGTTCAAATTGATTGATGTAATGGAACGTTCAATCTCTAAACATCCACGTCTCAAAACAAAATCGACCACCTCGTGACCCTCATTCATCACGTTTATCTGACTCTGCCCCGTTTGTCATTATCCTGTGTTCCGCCGCTGTCCGGCGGAAACCTCATTATCTCCAAAACACCTTACTTTTCAGGATTTCTTTTTCCTTCTTTTTTCCCCCCCAGAAATACAGAAAATACTTTTGCTTGACATTCTAGTACGACAAAGAAGGACATCAATTGAAATAAAAACAAAAACAAAAACAACGTTGAAAGATGGAGATACAGGGTTTCCATCTGACAACAACCATTTGCATAGTTGTGCTCATGCGTGATGGTTTTACAGTACAAATCACAACTGTAACACGTTGAAGTGCCTTTACTATGGTGAAAGAAATGCAAATGCCCTCTTTCCATGCCATACCTGAAGGCTGCATTCAAGAGAATTGTCTTGTCCCAAACTCACCTTAACATGAATGCAGCATCTTATGTTGAAAGAATTGCCCTCACTGTGTAGAAATCCATGCCGTACGCCATATCTCCAGTATTGCCTTTTTATGCTTAGTTTAGTGTGGTATCAAGTACTGAAAATAGCCGACCTCCAAGAGGTCGGCTATTTTCAATATTTTCACCAAAAGGCCCTTTTAGAAATTTCTGCCCCTGCCTCTCTAACATTCTCTGCACGTCACCTGCCTTGGAATATTGTAGTTTTCACTCAGGCACAGTACACGTACGCCATACATTCTGTATGTACGCTCTGTGTTGGGGCAACAGGAACAGCCCTCGTCTGCGAGCAGAGTAGTACAGTGAATCTATACTTCATTATATCAATATCCTCCATCTAGGCCCAATGCAAACATCGCAAGCGGATCGATGGATTCAGCCCCAGGCCGTGCGATGCTCTACTAACACGTTCACACAGGCATTTAGATCAGTGGGAGAGCATCGATTTGTGTCCATGATGATGATGATGATGGTTGTTTTTTCTTTCTGTACGGTATTGTACGATGATGGCGGAACATCGTAAATGGTGCCATCAGTAAATATACGTATAATGGAATATGGAACAAAAAGGATATATACAGAGAATACAAATCTTATTGAGACCGTCAGGTCGCAGTTACTACCAAAACCTCTACCCGGCTGTCTGTCAGGTCAGTCTGTCAGTCTGTCAGTCTGTCAGTCTGTCAGTCTGTCGTCTGTCAGTTGTCCGTCACGTCACACTTTTCCCCAACTCATATCTCCGCCACCGTTGCCCCAATCCATGCCAAACTTTGCACACACACTCCTTGCCTGCCAATCCACAACCTCCACCCCACCAGGGACCCCCGGAGCTCCAGGGACCCCCAGGGACCCCCTTCCGCCGCCGCCAAAAAGAGCAAAAATGACCAAATGACCACCCAAACGGGGCTGTTCACAGGGAATTCCCGGGGACCACCGACTCCTGGTGCTCCAGCATGGATGCCCCTAGTGGAGGACCCCCGCCACTGCAGCGCACATAAAATGCCGTAACTCGGGCTAGGAGCGACCGGGAGAGCCGGGGCCGGTACCCACGCGTCCGCCTCGGCGGCGCCAAGAGAGCCGTCAACATGAATCTGTCCCATATAGCGCCACCATCAGGCCCATTTTTTCAAACACATTTTTGGACACTGCTCCTACAGATTTTGCCCTAAAATCACGCAAATCGGTACACAGTATGTCTACACTCATGTCATCAACATGGATCTGTCCCATATAGCGCCACCATCTGGCCGATTTTTTCAAATACATTTTTGGACACTGCTCCTACACATTTTGTGCTAAAATCACACTGCGACCTGACGGTCGCTTATCTCCCGATTAGGGAGTCTTACTGGTATACTTCCCCTGGAGTATATACTGTAACTAGTATAGGCCACCTCCTTTTTACCCTCTACGCCTATCTTTGTGTGATAGGATTTTCTTTATTATTATTTTTTACATGAACCACTTGAACCCCAGCCAGCATCCCTATTCTGAGGAGAACTTTAGCCAAAAGTAGCCAATCTACAAGCTCACAATGCCTCGCGCTGAGAGGCATTGTGACTTGTGAGCTTGTAGATCTATTGGAGACTTGTAGGTCAGCATTTTGATGTAGAGCAGGAAAAAGAGCAGACCAAGTACAGAGCCAAAGGACAAGTTTACTAAGTATTGAGGGTTTAAGTGGTTAAATGTCTGAAAACCAGTAAGACTCCCTAATCGGGAGATAAGTGTGATTTTAGGGCAAAATGTGTAGGTGCAGTGTCCAAAAATGTGTTTGAAAAAATCTGCCAGATGGTGGGGCTATGGGAAAGATCCATGTTGATAATAATAATAATAATAATAATACATTTTATTTATAACGCACTTTACATTTGAAGCAAATCTCAAAGTGCTACATTAAAATCGAAAAACATTAAGAAAACAACTAAGAATTAAAACAAGAAACACAGTGAATAAAATCAGAACGTTGATCACCTATACACAGTTAAGAAAAACACATAAAACATCCAAAGACTGTCTAGGGCCTTGTTAAAAAGAAAAGTCTTTAGTCCCCCTTTAAAAGTGTCAATGGACTGTGGTGCTCTCAGATGGTCGGGGAGGTCGTTCCACAGTCGAGGAGCAGCTGAGCTGAAAGCCCGATCCCCCATATTGCGTAGCTTAGTGTTTTTGGAGATGACATGAGTGTAGACATACTGTGTACCGATGTGTGTGATTTCAGGGCAAAATCTGTAGGAGCAGTGTCCAAAAATGTGTTTGAAAAATCGGCCTGATGGTGGCGCTATATGGGACAGATTCATGTTGATGGCTCTCTTGGTGTCGCCGAGGCGGACACGTGGGTACCGGCCCCGGCTCTCCCGGTCGCTCCTAGCCCGAGTTACGGCATTTTATGTGCAGCAGAAGGGGGTCCCTGGGGGTCCCTGGAGCTCCGGGGGTCCCTGGAGGGGTGGAGGTTGTGGATTGGCAGGCAAGGAGTGTGTGTGCAAAGTTTGGCATGGATTGGGGCAACGGTGGCAGAGATATGAGTTGGGGAAAAGTGTGACATGACGGACAGACTGACAGACGACTGACTGACAGACGGCCGGTGGAGGTTTTGGTAGTAACTGCGACCTGACGGTCGCAATTACACATTAACATGTGTATCAACATGAATCCAACACTGATGATAGTGCTGTCAAACAAGTCTATGAACAATTTTAATCTGCAACACAATTTTATACAATATGTAGTGGGGGGTCCCTTGCTTCATCTCTCTCTCAGCTTAAGGGGTCTTTGGCCTGGAAAACGCTCTACAACAAATCTCTTGCCCTTGAAAATAGCCTTGTAGTTCAGTTATGTTCGCTGAATGTTCACACCAGACACTTTCGAGTGGTTAAAACAAATGACATAAGCGTTAATCGGGCTCTGAAGAAAGGCTCTGAAGATAGCTCTGAGAAGCCGCCGTGACTGACGTCACAAAAAAAATGCCTGATGCATGATGCTGGCATGTGCACACATAGACATCAAAGGGGGCTTGAGCCCCTGCCCTTTTATCCGTCTGTAAAAGGTGCCCTCTCCAGAGCATGAATGCAGTTTTTTGTGAAAGAAATGCAAATGCCTTCTTTCCATGCCATAACTGAAGGCATCATTCAAGAGAATTGTCTTGTCCAAACTCTCCTGAACTTGAATGCAGCATCTTATGCTGAAAGAATTGCCCTCCCTGTGTAAAAATACATGCCATTACGCCACATCTCCAGTATTGACTTGATTTAAGTTGATTATTCTTAGTTCAGTGTGTTATCAAGCACTGAAAATAGCCGACCTCCAAGCTCACCAAAAGGCCCTTTTAGAAATGTCAGCCCCTGCCTCTCTAACATTCTCTCTACACGTCCCTGGCATGATGCATGATGCATGGCGGTCGTATAAGGGCCGCTAATGACAGTACAGGAAGCGAGTCAGCGGAACACGAAGAATAACCACAGTGGTACAAACAATGGACACCCAGTCAAGTGAACAGAAGGAGAAGTGGACCTTCCCCTGGCTGCAGATTGTGTTTGTTCCTCCCTCATTCCTCGTGAGTGGTAAATGCGCTGCGAAACATCCTGTTTTGGGGGGTTTACCTAACTCAATACAGCCACTGGTTGAACCACGGCGGAATATTAGTGTGCCAAGTACAGTTGTGGACAGTAACAGAGTGCATTTACTTTATAGTACTGTACTGTTTTTGAGTGTCTCCACTTTACTTATTTATTTGTATTTTCATGATGCTTTCACTTGACTACATTTCAAAGTCAAATAGCTTACTTTTGATTTTTTTTTTTACTATTTATATATAGAGACATACAAAACAACATATACAGGACAATAATATGCTACCTACAGACGAAACAAGCAAAAAAGAAAATGCAACATACAGAAAAAAAAAACCTGACACTAACACGACACATAAGAGTATTAAATAATGATTATACAAAGAGCACATATACTATTTACACTATTTACACCCAGAGTCCTATGCCGTAAGGCCCAGGGCTGTATTAACCATTGGGCCGGTGGGGCCGTTGCCAGGGGCCCTTGGCTCTCAGGGGCCCTTGGGGGGAACTGGCCCACGTGGTCATTGACAATTTACAAAAATTAAATGTATATTTTAATCAAAAATCAAATGTGTGGGCCCCTCCTCTGTTGTCTACAGGTGCTTTCTTGGTCCATAGATGATCATCATGGCTTAAAATCCAAGCTGGATAGTGCGCGTCGGGAGGGAGGAGGGGTTATGGTTGGGGGTGGGAGGGCCCTAAAAAATTATCGGCCAGGGGCCCTCACGGGGGTTAATCCGTCCATGGTAAGGCCGGACAAATGACTGCAGAGGAAATGCAGCTACCCCACACCTGGTTCCTCTATTAAATAAGAGAGATCATTGCCCTTGACATACTGGATAAGGTTCCCCCATATTTTTTCAAATAGCTCTTGTTTGTTCCTTAAACCACTGAGCAGGAAAGTAAAAGGTGCATCATGAACCAACCGCTTTAGCCCTGTTTCAAATAATAATGAAAATGATCTACACGCTAGCAGATTTGTTCGGGAAAAGATCTACCTTTAAGTACAGCAGCAGTGCATTGATATTAAAAAGGAATACTTGTTGAATACTTGACTTTTAAAAGAAGGATTTTAACACAACTACAAATTTGACAGAGCAACTTTCACTTTGCAGCTGAACTCGTAACAGTTTTGACCCCAGCTCCGGGGGATTGAGTACTTTGTCCAGCACAGAGAACATAACATAGCGTGTCAACATACACAATAATGATGAGAAGTGCACAGGAGCAGCTTATGGCCGACTAACATCAGCTGATATTTGGCCTAATGTCCCTCAGCTGGCCGTACACCATCCGTATCTTTGTCATGAAGCGGGAGGTCACGCTGTAACACTGCCTTGTTTATGTTTGCTGTAAAAATGACAACCCCAGAGGACATTTAATGGATGAATTGATAAGAGGATGCGGGGGAGGGGAGTGGGGGGGGGGCGGGATGTGATTTATGCCAGGACTGAGCTCCAGAGGTGGCCCGGGTCATGGAGAAAATGGTGACCAAGGTTGTCTGCAGGAGCAGATTAAGTGCCCAGACGGAGACCGTCGTTGAAAAATACGGCCCCACCGCTATGGAAGCCATGGAACGCGGCCAGGAGACATGCGATGCATATGGAAGTCAATCAAATCTGCTTTTAGGGGGGCAAAATTCCCTACCGCAAAACGTGCACGCACACAGACACAGGTTTGTACTATACTTAAGATATTCTACTATACTTTGTGTATTACTATACTTAAATTTAGGACTTTCATTTTATAATGCAATTTTTACCACTTTTTGCCATTTCTTGCAAAAAGCAAAAAGCCTGAGTTTAATTGCGTGCCAGTGTTGTGCACCCCAAGATCTACAAGCTGATAGCTTGTAGATCTGCTATTGTGGGTGTGCAGCTACATTGCTCTGCTATGTATAAATCAAGCATAACCTTTTTTACAACCATAAAACGACCACTTCTCTTGTGGGGACTGGGGGACCATGGACAATGGTCCTCTTAATGACTATTTCTCACATCCTACTAAACTTGAGGGAGGGGACATTTTGGCACTCCCAATATATAGTGATACAAGAGAACACACACACAACACACACACGCAGTCACGCACACAAGCACACGCATACTCAAGGCTCATTCAGACAGAACGCTTGTTGTATGTGTGAGCGCACGCATCCCATTCATTTCCAATGGAGAATTGCGTGCAGCGCAATACAGCAAAAAACACCCTATAAGCTATATGCATATACGCCATTTTGTTCTACTTCCGGGCCTCTTTCGACTTCCTTCACAGGCGTTACTGATGATACTAATTAAGGCTCTGTTTGATTTATGTACAGTGGTTCTTTAATTTCAAGGACCCCCATAACTCTACAAATGGAATCAACAAATGGAATCAAATGGACCCTCAAGGACACTTTGAGACCCACTGGTGTAGCAGAGTGTTTCCAGTGAGCCAACATGCACAATATCAGCACCCTGACTCTGTTTGAGCAGAATGGAACAGACCCTTCATTAGTATCATCGGTAACACCTGTGAAGGAAGTTGAAAGAGGCCCGGAAGTAGAACAAAATGGCGTATAGGCATATAGCCTATTTCACGCTGAGCGCAATCAGACCTACTGGCAAGTTCGTCTCGACCAACATTATTCAAATCTTGTGCGTGCGTGAGCTCTTGAAGCCAATGAAAGCAGCACGGCTCTGCGTGTAGGTGTGTCTGTGGGAAATTACAGGGACAGAGTGACTGTCAATCAACAACAGCCTCGCGGACTGGAGGCGCACAGAATTGCGTTCCTATGCGCTTAGACTGTGTGTGTTTTTTCTCGGTCTGAACAGGGGTACACACACACACACGCACGCACGCACGCACGCACAAATGGATGTAAAGACAAGCGCTACACCAGGAGAACAGGAAGTGATGTAGGCCTGCAGGTGCTGTTTCCTGTACCAAGAAGAGGAAGGAGAGGAAAGGGGGGGGGCTGAGGGATTTCGGCGAGCAGATGGTGACTCTCTCTCTCCTTCTTAGCTCTGTCTCTCTCTGTGTCTCTCTGTCTCTCTCTCTCTCTCTCTCTCTGGAGTGCAGCAGCAGTAGGCTATATTATGGAGCAGAGACGTGCAGAGAATGTTAGAGAGGCAGGGGCTGAAATTTCTAAAAGGGCCCTTTAGGTGAAAATATAGAAAATAGCAGACCTCCAAGCTCACAACGCGTCGAGCTTGGAGGTCGGCTATTAGTACTTGATACCACACTAAACTAAGCATAAAAAAGGCAATACTGGAGATGTGGCGTAACAGCATGGATTCCTACAATTCTTTCAAGATAAGATGATGCATTCAAGTTCAGGAGAGTTTGGACAAGGCAATTCTGTTGAATGCTGCCTTCAGGTATCATGGCATGGAAAGAGGGGGCTTTCAACCTATAGTAAAAACTGCATTCATGGTCTGGAGAGAGAGAGGGCACTTTTTTACAGGCGGATAAAAGGGCAGGGGCTCAAGCCCCCTTTCATGTCTATGTGAGCACGTGCCTGCCATGGAGGAAGGGAAGCAGAGTGGACAGAGAGAGCAGGAAGGATGTGGGTCGGTGTCCCAGGAGGGGTTGACGTAGTGGGGCTTGTTGCACCGGCCCTGCAGCCTGGCCTGGGAGTGAGTGGGACCACATGAGGTGAGGAGAGGGGATGGGGGGTTCCCTTGCAGCTGCAGGGACAAGATTGAAATCATTTGTGTAACCACTTGAACCCTAGCCTCCTAAATCTAGACCAGGGATTCCCAACGGTGGGTCCACTGCATGGGCCGTGGGCCGTTATTATTGCAAGCGGGCCACCAAATAACTGGCACGACACTAAGATTTATTGATAATGTCACAAAAGTCACTACACCTGTGTGAAGTGAGCGGTGCAAATACTGTTCCTGAAGAATTACGTTTTACCTACCATATTTATATTATATAAATATGGAATATGAATATGAAGCTGCTTGGCCAATCCCCAGATCCATTGTATTGTCCAATTAGAAAAGGGAAAATTGCAGACTTCTCCATTCTGCAATTTTCTGTATTCTATGAAATGTAATAGTTTCAAGATCTTCAAGTCCAGAAAAGGTTGGGAAACACTGGCTTTTGAGGTAAAAAATTCAACAAAATATATAGAGCCCTGGGGGACTCCAATCAATGAAGTATATAGGGTTCAAGTCATACATGAGCAACTGGCGACCCGGGGGCCACCTTCACTTAAGGCGGCCCGCAGGTTAATATCGGAATACTGATATATTATTGATTTCAGCTGTTACAATTCCAAACATGGAAACGTGACCCGGTTTAATTACTTCAGTCTATAGTAATAACTTAACCCAGCAAGCACGGTCAGGACCTGGACCAATCAGTGACGTCTCGATTGGGGCCAGATCAAGTCAAACCATGACTAGTCAGATCTGGCCTAGAATATCACCCATCAACCAACATAAATCCTGCCCACGAAAATGGACGTTCTGGATTAATCAGAGTTTGTCCGATCGAGGCCAGATAATATCATAACTAGTCAGATATGTCCCAGAATATAACCTTATATGCGCATATTTCAACTAACATTACAAACAATAACAATAATCCTATAGTATAGTCCATATGACGTCCTGGTATATCGAGATCATCCCCATACGGGCTGTGATCTGGCCTAGTTCTGAACGTCACCGGAGTAACCGGAGGACGTTATCATAACGTCATCATGATGTTATTTGGCTTGCAGGGAATGACTAGTACTAGTCTTTTTGTATGTCCAATGTATTTGGATTTAAGTTCACTAAAAATAAATCAGCATTCCAATTCAAAAATAGCAAAAATAGCCGATCTACAAGCTCAAAACGTGTTGCGAGCTCAAAACGTGTTGTAGTTCGGCTATTTTTGCTATTTATAACTGTATATGCAATGTGGCCCCCTGGAGTGAGTGTGAAAATATAGTGGCCCTCTCCATCATCAAAGTTGCCCACCCCTGGTTTAAGTGGTTCAAGTTGAGGTTAGAGATATATTGAGAAAGGTGCAGAGAGAGAAGAAAGAGAGGGGGAGAGAGAGAGAGAGACATAGAGCTCAGTGTGGTTTGACATCAACGCTATCATTATGCAGCATTTTTCTCTGGTCTGTTCTGTGATGTTCCGAGTCACTAGCAGCTCTCGCCATCGTGCGTGTTGTTACCTGCATGGCGACCGCGGCGTCCCACTTCCTCAGTGACTCTTTTTTTCTTTCATCCTATTCTGAGAGGCATGCTCAAGAGCGCAATCAGCCTCGACTGGAACAAAAAGCGGGTGTGTGAGCGCAGCTGCGAGGAGAGAGACGAAGCGGGGTGGGAGTGTGTGTCTGGGCTTTGTTTTTCACCCCCATCTCCAGTCCTGCACACACACACACACACACACACACACACACACACACACACACTATTATAGTACTATAGACGGGTTTCTGGTCCACGTTACACTGATAAGAACTAGATGCGTGCGCAGAGTTTGTACCAAAATTAGCCAATGAAACCAGCGGTTTGGGGATTGGACGGAATTGATTACATGATACAGTCAGCTGTGCATTTAGTCCCAATGTTTGTAAACAAGAAACCCGTCCATACTTACGAGGACATTGACATTTTAGGATGCTAGTTTTATGAATGCTATTTTTTAAATAGTTTCATATTTAACCCCAAAGTAGCCGAAAATAGCAGATCTACAAGCTATTTTTGGTGCATGACCCTGGCGCGCAACTAATAGTCAAAAAATAGCCGATATAGTTGTCAACTTGTAAATCAGGCATAACTCTAAACCTATAGCCCTAAACCTAACCTCTAAATGTCCACACACACACACACACACACACACACGCACACGCACACGCACACGCACACGCACACACACACACACACACACACAAAAACACACACACACACACACACACACACACACACACACACACGCACACGCACACACACACACACACACACGCACACGCACAAAAACACACACGCACACACATACGCACGCACGCACGCACAACACCTCAGGTTTGAAATCCTAGAAATAGACTTCAGTGAGCCAGACTCCATGCTGCACGCGTCGCGTCTCTGTGCCTACACAGCAAAAAGCAGCTGTCTTCCAAAATGTCTTAGCGATGACACAACAACAGGCATGGCATCCTGTTTATTTGACTAGCAGCAGGAAACGCTCCTCGACGCTAACAATGTGCACAACTTACAAGTCCCCTCACCACTACCCCCCCCCCCCCCCCTCCTAAAAAAAAAAGAAAATGCTATCTCAACGACAAATTGTCAAGGGATAGATCTGCATTAATATTCATTACCAGGCAAACATGCAACACACCATTTCTTGAAGAAACCTAATATGTCCAAAACAGTTCCTTTTTGTAATGCAATCTTTTTGTATTTTTAATTCTTTGTATTAAAAAAAAACAGGGAAAATAGCAGATCTACTAGATCACAATGCGTCGCATTGCAAGCTGGTAGATCGCCTATTTTCGCTACTTTCGTGCAACTTTATTGTACGATGAAGTAAGGGCATTCATTTACAAAAAAATACACACACACAAAAAAAAGTTGAACCATGGAGATACGAGGTTTCCTCCCGACAGAGACGAACATCCAGTAGAAATTGAGATGAGGAGTAGAGGAGGGGGTTGGGGGGTTGCATTTATTTGTCATTTACCTCGCGGTATGCAAATATAATGAGTGCCTGTGCACCAAAATTACAAGAGTTCTGCTGCATGAATACTGATTCACCGCCTATTTTTCTCCCCCTGAATGCTTGGCAGATTGAGAACACAGTGAAAAACGTCAGGCTTTTTCTCAACAGATTCAGAATGCTGTGATAATAGTAGTGAGCATGCAGGCACGTGCACACATACACATCAAAGGGGGCTTGAGCCCCTGCCCTTTTATCCGTCTGTAAAAAGTGCCCTCTACAGACCATGAATACAGTTTTTACTATGGTGAAAGAAATGCAAATGCCCTCTTTCCATGCCATACCTGAAGGCAGCATTCAAGAGAATTGTCTTGTCCAAACTCTCCTGAACTTGAATGCAGCATCTTATGTTGAAATAATTGTCCTCTCGGTGTAGAAATCCATGGCGTTACACCACATCTGCAGTATTGACTGGATTATGCTTAGTTCAGTGTGGTGTAAAGCACCGAAAATAGCCGACTTCCAAGCTCACAACGCGTCACAGCGCGACGCGTTGTGAGCTTGGAGGTCTGCTATTTTCGATGTTTCCAACAAAAGGCCCTTTTAGAAATGTCAGCCCCTGTCTCTCTACATTCTCTGCACGTCCCTGGTAGTGAGCTACATTCTTTCCTTTAAGGAGGCGAGGGGGAAATTATATTATTTAGTTTATTGCATTGTGTTCCTTACTTTACTTCAATAATACAACGTGAATGAGAAGGCAAGAGCGCAGGGGAAAGCTGCACAAAGGTTAAAGCCCACGTTGAATTATTAAACCTGAGTTATATTTAGTAGCACATCACGGGTGTCGGAAATAGCAGATCACTATACTGTAAGTTCAGTGAGTTTGTAGATTGGCTATTTTCAGAGACAACTGAGAATAAATCTTGGCATTGGCTGTCTCCGTGGTGACACAGCGTATAACAAGCAGGACCGCAGAGAGACACTGTTGCTCGTGAGGAGATTCTGATGTACTCTTTTCTTTCCCTTTTCTTTTAAGGTTTCAGATGTGAATGTCTGCAGCCACTGACTGCTAAACCGCCCAGGAAAGAATGACCACGAGACATTAAATGGATAATGGGGAAAACATGGAGCGCCGTGTCATTTCGCTCTGACATATTTTCCACGCTCAGCAAAAATAAGATTTAAAATAAAAATGACCATTATTTTTGGACATCTTGGCTATTTCCATATGGGGGTGAAGTGTGTGTGTGTGTGTGTGTGTGTGTGTGTGTGTGTGTGTGTGTGTGTGTGTGTGTGTGTGTGTGTGTGTGTGTGTGTGTGTGTGTGTGTGTGTGTGGGAGGGGGGGGGGGGGGGGCATTTTTTCCCCCACTTCTAGCTGTGTGGTGTTGGAAATGAACCTGAGGAGTTAGATCAGGGGTCTTCAACGTTTTCAAGCCAGGGACCCCTTAGATAAGAGAGAGAGAGAGAGATGAAGCAGGGATATGGGGTTATTTTTAGGACAAAACAAATTCGTATTCGTACTTTGCCTTTTTTTTACTCGTAAACATTTTTACCAAAAAAACTATACGTAAACAAATTAATTTGAAAAAAATATCCGTAAAAAAAAAAAAAGTATGAATGTTTTTGGGGAAGCTGCAGTGATTATAATGCCAAAACAAAAAAACAAGACAAAATACGAATATTTTCTTACTGATTTACGAGTTGTTTTGTTGGTTACTTCATCACGAATGCTTTCATCATCTCACGCACACGAATCTGTATCACGCACACAACGGCCAATAATCACGTGATCGGCAGAGAGCCAATGGGGGTGCGGCCTTTCCACTAGCCAATCATAATTCTCCATTGTTGGCAGCGGTTGCCATGTCTGGTAAAAGTGAGTAATCTCTGCTTTCTGTTGTTTATGCTCCTCACATAATATGCCCTATATAAAACCTATATCCACACGATATTTGTTTTTAAACTATTGACTAAATTGACTAATCAATCATTTTTATACATTAAATAAAATAGAAATGCATATATTATTAATACACACGATAAAAGCACTGATAAAGGTCACTTACAGATGCTGCAAATCAAAACTAGACAATTAACCTTACCTCCGGCCCTGACCTTTTTACTGTAAATACAATATTTATTGTTTCTTATTTTTTTCTTATGATTGATGATACAATGTGCACAATAGCCTAATGTATTTTATTATTCTGTCATTTAATGTTGTAGGAATTGATAGATAGGCTACCCCAGTGTAAAAAAACACCCCAAAATCTTTTTTATTTCTCTTTTTAGTTGACCTTGTATCACTGAACTGTAGCTGTCTTGTACTTTTCTTTTTAATACTTTTAGTATAGTATTCAATCAGGACCTATTGCAGAAGGGGGGAAGGGGGAAGGGGGGAGGGGCGGGCGCGCAGAGGCGTTTTGTGTACTTCCGGTTCGTCCACAGACAGTGTTGTGTTGTTGTCGTCTCCGTTAGATAAAAATGCTTTCTTTTCACTTTTTTCTACTATTATCACTTGTCAAAATACGTTTTATTTGGATGCTTCATCTTTTTACCGTTCATTTTTTTTGTTAGTGTTGTCATCGGTTTTTATTTATAAAAGGGAAACGTATGTAACTATGCTACAGTCTTCACAGCAGAGCCGACAGACAGAGAAAGGTAAGATAACGTCGCTATTATTATCATAAAATACAGCAATCTATCTAATAAAACGTTTGTTAAATGTGCTTAGCAGTAGTGTCTTTTAGGGTTTAGTCCGGGGTCTTTATTTGATGTAAAGAAAGTTTAATATTAACGCTAGCCTCATTAGCATCTTAGCTCCGTCTATAATAGGCTACTACATCATTACGGGTCCATAAAGGGTCCATTTGGTTCCATCTGGACACAAACGTACCATTACATTAAGCTGCCAGCACAACAACTTCTATGGAGTGTCAATGGAACCAAATGGACCCTTAACGGGTCCATAAAGGGTCCATTTGGTTCCATCTGGACAAAAACGTACCATTACGTGTGGTAAAAGTACTCAAATGTTTTTACTTTAAGTACAAATATCAATAATGTAATGTAGAAATACTCTTTTACAAGTAAAAGTCTGGAATTCAAAATGTACTTGATAAAATGGCTAAAGTGTTGGCATCAAAATGTACTTAAAGTGCCAAAAGTAAAAGTACTCTATGCAGAATGTCCCATTTCAAATATTTTGAAAATGGCAGATCTACATGCTCACAATGTGTCGCACTGTGAGCTTGCATTGGAGTAAAAGTACTCCAAAGGCACTCAGCTTGTTGTGTATTAAAGTACAATAATTTTGATCTGTGATATAGAGGAGTACAAGTATTGGAAATTGGAAATAATTCAGCTTGTAGTGGAGTAAAAGTAAAATATTTGGATCTGAGATATAGTGGATTAAAAGTATTGGAAATTGATAATACTCTAGTCAAGTACAAATACCTCAATATTGTACTCAAGTACAGTACTTAAGAAAATGTACTTAATTTCTTTACACCATTGTGTTACCCTTGATTTTAACCCTGTATTCTCCTTTTATTTTCAGTATAACATTTCAGGATGATGTATTCTATGGAGGAGCTGTGTGCTTTGGTTAGCGTCAAGTATGTCAGGGGCAGACATGACGAGGCAGAGACTGTACTAGAGAGCAGTGAAAGCAGCGAAGAAGGTTTGTGGGATAAATAAAAATAGAAAGAAAAATAGGAATAAGTCAGCTCAGTTTAATGATGTGTGTAGTGATTCTGGCTGTGGTGCAACTTGTGTGATTAATTTGGAAATCAAAGTGTTTTAATCATGAATTACAATAATTAGCTGCTGTATTCAGTGTTCTAATGATAATCTGTATCTTTCCAAGATGCACTTGATTGTGACCAAGTTGATGCTGCCAGTGCTGGGTCAGCTGTTTTGATTCAATCTGTGGTGTGGTGTGTTATGAATTATAGTGCATAGAAACACCCTATGTGTGGTTTTGTATTGTACCTGCTGTCCTAGTTACAAATCCCTAAACATGCACTAAGTACCCATTTTGAATTGTTGCTGTACTAGTTTCAAACATAGTATTATTACCTTAACACAAATTGTTAATCAGTATCTGCTGTAGTATCACAATCTTAAAAAGTAGCCATTTCATTTTCCCCTTTCAGCAGGAGAAGCAGCAGGAGAAGCAGTTGTGGAGGACTCATCAATTGAGGAGATTGAATATTATATTAATAGCTGTATAGAGTCTTTCATGCAAAAACATGACGCACACATGTGACACTTTGCATTATTGTCAATGCTGCATGTTTTCTATTTGACATTCAGTCTCTTCTCTTTTTCTGCAGCAGAAGTTGTTGCGCCTCACTCAAATGAGGGAGGCGAAGAAGGAATTGAGGATGACTACTTAAGTGGGGAAGAAGAAGGTTGGTGTAAAACTAACAAGTGCCAGGGAACCGAGGCTATTGGCCAGAGCAAAGCCTGACACTGAATTGCAGGTGTGTTAACATTGCATTCATTTTGTTTCTTTCTTTCCCAGATCCACTCGACCACTAACCCTAACATCTAAACGTGACCAACATGGTGATTCTTCTGGTGCTGCTGAATCTGGATATGAAGGTATTATTATTAATAATCACTGTAATAAACACAAATAGTGACTGCTGAATGTTGCATTTTCATTTTTTTTCCTTCAGAATCATACTGTACATGACCAGAAAGCGCCTCACACTTAATGTGAGAACATCTCATATTTCTTTTCTGTTCTTTAGGTGCAGACAGAGTTGAGCCGGACTCAAATGTGGAGGATGAAGATTCTGAAGGAGTTGAGGATGACGACACAAGTGGGGACGAAGAAGGTTTGTGTACAACCAGGCTTAAGTCAGCCAGAGCAAAGAATGCAAAGTCCTAGCAACACTGAATTATGTCAACGTGTGCATTCTGTTTGTTCCTCTTTCTTTCCCAGATCCGCTTGATCGAAACTGGACACCTGAACGTGACCAACATGGTGATTCTCCTGGTGAATCGGAATCTGGAAATGAAGGTGTTGTTGTCATTATTAATATGGACACATTGATGCACATGTGTGTAATGTAGTATCTTGCATGGTGCATGTTTGCTATTTAACTCTTTTCTTTCAACTACACATCCATACAGTACACATGTACATACCCACACAGATGTGCACGCAAGGGGCTGCACAGATACACACAGAGAGACTCGCACACTAATGGTCTGAATGACAAATTTTCTCTCTTTTTGTGACACAATATAGGACTTGAGGTGGAAGAAGACTCCTCAGGTGTTGATGCTGGTCTCTGTAGGAAGAGGAGAAATCCAGAGGGCTGGAAGAACAACATCCAGAAGAGGCGTAGAATGATAGGCCAGTCATATCTGGCCTAGGAAGAATAGAGAGTCAGTGTTAAAGGAGGGAAGAAAAATGGGTGTGTCATGTCAGTCTGCAGCCGGCCACAGGTCCAGTAAACTGCACTGCAGAGAAGTGGAAGAGTCGAAGCGAGAAGAGATCTTCAAGTACTTCTGGGAGAAATTAGACTGGCGTGAGAGGAAGATTTATGTTGCATCATTGGTAGAGGTGAGCAGTGTAAAGCGACGGAGGACAGGAGCAGAGAAATCCAGGAGGTCGGCATCCATTTTCTGTCACCTTGTCGTAGATGGCAGGAGACTCGGAGTGTGCCAACGCATGTTCCTGTCAACCCTAGGCTTGAAGCAGTGGTCTTTTTTGAAGTGGGTAGGAAGAAGAGGGAAAAGCCCTACTGAGGAAGATAAGCAGAAGCGGGTGAGGGTAAGGAAAGAGGAGTCTGACTTCTTGAAGACCTTCCTTCTGGACCTTCCAAAAGTTCCCTCGCACTACTGCCGGTCCTCGTCCTCTAAGATGTTAGCCTGCTTCCAGACCAGAGACCCCGCCCACTCTCAGAGTGGACTCTTTCTCTGGTCTGGAGCTGAGTACAGGAATCACTTTTTATTTTCGGCTGCTCCAATGAGCGTGGGGGGTGGGGGGTGGGTCTAACGAATATCCAATCCGCGCAGCAGTTGAAACGATTCAAACGAAGTTCACACACAGGCAGGCTGAGGAAGGCACACACACACACACGCACGCGCTGAGTTCACCAAGCTGTTTATGTTGATTACATGTTTCTGGTCGCAGTTCTGTCACTGGCACAGACAGAGACACACACACAATCACACACACACAGTCCGCGACCGTGCATCGCGTCCACCGTGCGTCTCGATCACTCGCGCACGCTCGCAAAAAAGTCCCTCCCTGTAAATCGCTTAGAATAGAGCACAGTTTCAGACTAAAGCGTGAGCTGAGTCTGAGATCAGGCTACTAAGATGTACCTGGAGCCTGTGTTCAAGTCCATCAATCACCTCCATGCAGAGTATATCTGTTCCAGTGCAGACCATGGCATCCAGGCGCTGTCAAGGCAAGTGTTCACCAGAATGTTTAATGTTTGAATTACTCTCTTTTTCACCCGAAGAAAGACCAGTGTGATACCTGCTGTGCGTTCAAGGCTGGGAACATTGAGGCTGCCACATGGAAGGAGCACTGCAACAAAAAGGACACTGCACAAGCCATGAAGCAGAAGGACAAAGACGAGGCAGGTGAGAAGACCTTGGTGACATGCATGGATCTTCAGGGGCTCCTGCTCTGCTCCAAGCTACAGGCCTCATCCCTCTATTTCAAGACCAAGCTCTGTGTCCATAACTTTACCATGTATGACATGACTTCACATGATGCATCAAATTACTTATGGCACGAGGGTGAAGCTGGTCTCTCTGCCAACGAGTTTGCTTTGTGCATCGTGCACTTCCTCGAAGAACATCCCTCTTATGATGAGTACATCCTGTGCACAGTGTGATTGAGAGAAGACTGAGGAACAGAGACATCTGCGTTCCAGCTGAGTATGTCGTTGCCATCCGGGAAGCCCGTACCAATCCCAGGCCATACCAAGTGAAGTATGTAGACCACACTTTCTTCAAAAACTTCAGCCAGGTGAACCTCTGCAAAGCCATCCGCCCGGGAAAGGTCACTGGGGATCCCACCGTGCATGACCTCCGAGCAATCAGGTATTTGAATACATAATAATGACATAGCTGCGGAAACCAAAACAAACATTATTTAATGAGTATTAAAACCTGACTTTTCTCCCCTGTCACTGTCCTTGTATTCATCCTAGGTACAACGTTGATGGCAGTATGGAGTACAAGATCGACCACTCAGACGCCTGGAAGCCCTACGAGTCCCCATCACTGAGGAAGAAGAGCAACATCACAGTGTCCCCACTCTACACTTGCCGCCGCACCATTAAAGCGATGAACTTCAAACATCTGCAAGAAATGAAGCAGGTGTTGCCCAGTGATTTCCATGGCTTCTACAACGCCCTCCGCCATGAGCACGAGGAGTGATGGTTTCTCTGTTTTTCTCTCTCTCCGTCTGACATCACCACATAGAATCGCAAACTTGACTGAATGGACACCTTTACAAGATTTCATATTTAGATTGTAATTAGAGAAAAGACAAGATGAGTGTTAAAATGTGTTAATTTTCTTCTATAATTTTAGCGATTTTGATTACATTGCTTTCAGTGCTTGGGGACATGTGTACAATGGCTAAATATGTATTTTTAGATACAATAAGTCCATTCAAAAAGAGGCACCACAATCTTTCATGGGCAGATGTTACTTATGGGGGCTAGTAGTGTCACTGTAAATTGTAATAAAATAAATTGCCAGCTTATTGTGTCTAAAAGGACACATTTAGGCACTTGCACACATGCACTGAAATAAAGTATTTAAAATCGCTAAAACAATAGAACTAAATGAAAACATTTAACTCTCCCATCTTTGCTTTTCCCTAATTACAATCTAAAATTATGAAACCTTGTATGATATTCTTGCTCTGGGGTGGCATCGTTACCAAAGTTCCTAATTCCCACTGGGTTCATGTTCCTCCCTGCCTGGACAGGTGTTATGTCGACAAGTGTTCTGCTCAAAGTGTCCTTCTCCCTCGTACAGTCTTCACTACCTGGAATCCAGCACACAGTGGTTAATGTGTTTCATGTGTGCTCTGTTACTGTTTAAAAATAGTTTAGGGCAGTGCAATGTTTATTTATTTGCTTAGTTGTATTCTTATTTATTTGCCCATTTCTAATATAATTACAGCAGAATGCACTTTTGAGATGTTGAAATTTGACACCACAGTAGGGACATCTATCTTCATTGTTGAGGTCAACTTAGCCAATGAGTCTAGCCTTAGTAGGTTGAAGAGCGTTGTAGAGCTGAACAGACACTTAACCTATGGTCCTTCCATTTTCAGTTCTATGTAATGCCCTTTCCAGGCACTGTATTACTGTTACAACACCTACATTAGAAATACTGAAACCCTCCTCCAAACATCCTTTACATCTCTAAACAATCACATCGATAATTTTGTACAATTAATTCTGCAAGTTCTATTATAATTAGTTTTCATGTAGAAAGAAACTAACAAATAAGATTCAGCAATTGAACACATCATTGAAACGGGGACTCAGCAGGAAAATCTGTTTGATTAACTTGGTTGCCACACACTGTGGAGCCACTGTCTAATAAAATATAATTCTGTGCAGTTGTATTTGACTATTGTAGCATTTTTTCCTTCCAGCCTAAAGTTGATCTTGGTCATCACTGTCTGCTAACATCAATGTGAAATAACCATTGTACATGAACACTTATTTAGCTTGGTTATAACATCAGAGGGTCTGCTGGTAAGTAAATAAATTACATTAGGAATTGATTGCATTCTTTATTAGCAAAATGTTCATTAATCCAGGTTGTACAGTCAAAGTTGTACTGTAATCTGTTATGAAACACTGTTCATCATAGTAACTAGTTTGTTTTGGCCAAATGGTCTGTTTTTGTAATCATCCATTTCACATTTCATGGATGCTATGTACATTAAATGACAGAATAATAAAATACATTAGGCTATTGTGTACATTGTATCATCAATCATAAGAAAAAAATAAGAAACAATAAATATTTACAAATATTTACAGTAAAAAGGTCAGGGCCGGAGGTAAGGTTAATTGTCTAGTTTTGATTTGCAGCATCTGTAAGTGACCTTTATCAGTGCTTTTATCGTGTGTATTAATAATATATGCATTTCTATTTTATTTAATGTATAAAAATTATTGATTAGTCAATTTAGTCAATAGTTTAAAAACAAATATCGTGTGGATATAGGTTTTATATAGGGCATATTATGTGAGGAGCATAAACAACAGAAAGCAGAGATTACTCACTTTTACCAGACATGGCAACCGCTGCCAACAATGGAGAATTATGATTGGCTAGTGGAAAGGCCGCACCCCCATTGGCTCTCTGCCGATCACGTGATTATTGGCCGTTGTGTGCGTGATACAGATTCGTGTGCGTGAGATGATGAAAGCATTCGTGATGAAGTAACCAACAAAACAACTCGTAAATCAGTAAGAAAATATTCGTATTTTGTCTTGTTTTTTTGTTTTGGCATTATAATCACTGCAGCTTCCCCAAAAACATTCATACTTTTTTTTTTTTTACGGATATTTTTTTCCAATTAATTTGTTTACGTATAGTTTTTTTGGTAAAAATGTTTACGAGTAAAAAAAAAGGCAAAGTACGAATACGAATTTGTTTTGTCCCAAAAATAACCCCATACAGGGACCCCCACTACATATTGCATAAAATTGTGTGGCAGATAAAAAATGTCCATAGATTTCTTAGACAGCTTAGACTTGTTTGACAGCACTGTCATCATGTTGGAGTAATGTGTATTTTCAGGCATTTAACCACTTGATTCATCAAATACTTTAGTCTGCACTTCCTTTCCCTCTACAAACCTCTTGGCCAAAAAAGCCGATCAAAGCTTACAACGCCTTGTAGTGCGAGGCGTTGTAAGCTTGTAGATCGGCTATTTTTGGCTATCAGAATAGGGATGCTAGGGTTCACATGGTTAATGTAAAACACATGATCATATCACACAAAGATTTGGCGGCCCACCTGTAGTAACTCTGAGGACCCCCTAGGGGTCCCGGAACCCCCTGTTGAAGACCCCCGAGTTAAGGTGGTTGCACACTGCTGCGTTTTTTGGGCCGAATATCGGGTGAATTTCGGAGCGGGTGAATAAAAAAATCAACCTCACGTTATGTCAGTCACGTTTGCACACTGCCGCCCGTTAGGCGCACCACTCGGTCCCTTGCTCTCTCTCTCTCTCTCTCCTTGCCCTGAAAAACGCATTTCGCAACGAAAAATGCAGCAGTGTGCAACCAGCTTTAGATCCTCTGGTGAGCATCAGGTTTTAGTCATAGCAGACAACTGCTTGGGATATAAGGGCATTAAGATGTCTTTACAGTTGCACAGCTATATATCATCACTGACAGCCGGCAACCTTGTATCTCCATGTTTTTATATTTTCTCATAAAATTGATGCCCTATGCCTATCTTATATATACATTCCTCTAAGAGCCGCATCCCACTTCCAAGCCCATTCACGCCCCCTTTACATCGACTTCAACTCATAGGTAGAGCATACGGTGTTGGTAGAACGTAAGGAAACTTCCAAGCCCATTCACGCCCCCTTTACATCGACTTCAACTCATAGGTAGAGCGTATGGTGTTGTTAGAACGTAAGGAATACCGCCCATAACTCTATCATTGGCCCCCCGTTGCCATGGTGACCGCCGTCCATTGGCTCGTATTCCCAGCTATGGGACCGGCGGATCCAATTTCAACCGAGGGGGGCGCAGCCAGAACACACACACACACACACACACACACACACACACACAAAAATAGCTAATAGTTAGCTCACAACTTTCCACTTTTCTCTTTCATCGCAGTAACATCCGTATACACCACGTCATCGCATCACCATTTTTTTTTTTTTCAAAACTTTTTTTTCCCAATTTTTTTTTTTTTTTTTTCTCAAAAATTTTTTTTTTCTCAAAACTTTTTTTTCTCAAATTTTTTATTTTCAAAAAAAAAAATTCTCAAAACATTTTTTTCTCAAAAATTTTTTTTTCTCAAATTTTTTTTTTCTCAAAACATTTTTTTTTCTCAATTTTTTTTTCTCATCTCAAACATTTTTTTTTCTCAAAAATTCTTTTTTTCTCAAATTCTTTTTTTTCTCAAAATTTTTTTTTCTCAAAAAATTTTTTTTTCTCAATTTTTTTTTCTCATCTCAAACATTTTTTTTTCTCAAATTCTTTTTTTCTCAAAAATTCTTTTTTTTCTCAATTTTTTTTTCTCAAAAAATTTTTTTTCTCAAAAAAAACATATTTGGCCATTACACACACCACACTGCCGCAACATGGCGGTGAGGGCCGCGCAGCGGCCTGAACTCTAGACTTTTGCGGCCCGAAGGGCCGCAAACTTCTAGTGTTATACATTGTTGACGGTGCATCAAAAAAATTTAATTTTTTTTTTTTTTTTTTTTGTCATATATCCTGACCTCAATTACACCCCCAAAAAATTAACGTTCAACATTCTGTGGTTTTTCTGTAATCTGTAGTTTTTGGAATATAGGCTCGGAAAAAGTGGGTTCATTTGCCTCTGGACTAACGCATCATCATCCAGGGGAGGAGGTGGTTGTAGGGGAGGGTGAACGCAACAACTGAACTGGTAAATGGTAAACGGTGCATTGGGACGATACAAACACAGTGGAAAGTAACATGAAAGGTGATACACCCTCCCCTACATCCACATCCTCCCCTGGATGATGATGATGATGCGTTAGTCCAGAGGAAAATGAACTCGCTTTTCTGAGCCTTATCATTCAAAAAACGACAGATTACAGAAGAACCACTGAATGTTGAATGTTCATTTTTTTGGGGTGTAATTGAGGTCAGGATATATGACAAAAAAAACAAAAAATATTTTTTAAATTTTTTTGATGTCATGACCCCTTTAAGGGAGGACCGGATGCTGGGCACCACATCATCCAGCCCTGTCTAACATATCAGTCAGATCTGCAGGGCGATGTAGGTGTGAGGGCTGCGAAGCCCAGTGGCAGCGGTGCATTTTATACCCATCTGGCCTTCAATAGATATCAATCCTCCCACAAGCTCAACGGTTAGAATTGCGCACAAATTCACGTGATTATAGTGTCATTCGACATAACCAGGCAACAACAGACAACACCGATATCCAAACCAAGCTGATGAGATCGGAGACTGCACTGAGTTACACAAATACACACTGCACGAGCGCACGCCACACACATGCTCACAGCCACCCAGACACACACACATACACATACATACACTACATACACTTGCAGCTTAGTGCACAGTCGGACAGAGCCAACTTGCAACACAGGCAGCAACAACAATAGCCTATAAAACGATCAATCAGCATAGCAAGTACAAAATAATAGCCTATAAAGATCGATTAAACTTACCATGGCTGCTAATGTGTCCATCAATGCCAAGCTTTTCTTTAAGTCCTCCTTGAAAAAGGTTTGCCAAATTGTCCAGTAAATCCACACCAAATCTGTTTATTCTCCTCCTTCAGCCATGTTTTGTTATTTGTGCATTTGTTAGTGAGTTAATTTAGCGAACTGAACTCATCAGCTCAGAGTAAACAGAAGAACATCAAACAAAGGTTTGGAGGAAGTGGTTCTCGTTTCTCATTGGACAGTTCTTTCCAGGGATGGGATCTATAGCCCTACGGATCTATAGCCTGTAGGGCTATAGATCCCAGGGATGCTAGCATAGATCCCAGGGATGCTAGCAACGCCAAAATAAAAGCCTAAGGTTTCTGAGGCAAGCATGCAACATCATCAGGGCCAGCTCTGCTATCTGAAAGAATACACCCATCATTGAAAACTCGAGATCTGATTGGTTAAAGAAGCTGACAATCTAAATATTAGCCCAAATTCACTTGTACTGCGGCTGGATTCAATGGACATTCTGAAGCTCATGGTGGAGATTTCTACCCGGAGACAACACAACAAAAAATCTGATTGATTCAAAAAAAAAAAAAAAAAAAAAAAACAAGCTCTGTTTTTAGACCTGCAGGGAGTGGAAGCAGAGACCAGCCTGACTGAGTGAATGAGAGACAGTGATGGCAGCGAAATAAATGTTTGTGGGAAAATAAATATATAGGTATTATGAAATATAAATTAGGCAAGTGCAGGGTCAGCAGAGAAGGCCTTGCACCACTGTGGTGGGTCCATTCCTAATGCTATTCTATGTGGTGTAGGGCTAGCACCAGTCCCATGCATCTCTCTCTCTCTCTCTCTCTCTTTCTGTCTCTCTGTCTCTGTCTTCTCTCTCTCTCTCTCTCTCTCTCTCTCTCTCTCTCTCTCTCTCTCTCTCTCTCTCTCTCTCTCTCTCTCTCTGTGTGTATAATGTAAACAGCATGTCTCATGAATAACATGTTTACTGGAGATAGAGAGGGAGTGAGTCAGGTCCCAGGTGGCCATACAGCACACAACCAGGCCCTGCATGGATGCCTGCGTCATCTCAAACATAATGGGTCTTTTAAACACGTGCTACCCCATCATCGCTGGAAAACACTGCATGCCGGTATTCCAAAGGGTTAAGCACGTTGCTTGGCGGGAACCATTAAAAACACTATGGCCTTGAAACCTGCATGAAGGGAAATGACATGGCTTTTGTCCAATGGTCCCCGAGAGCTTCATACTGTATAACCCTCAGACAAGAGAGGAAGTTCAGGTATTGAACCGGCCTCACAAAGATGTTTCATCTGTGCTTTTTGTCATGATGTGAACTGGTAGAATGTGAGATTTAATCCATTGGTGGGAGAAATATGTAACAAAAAAAGGCAAATGTGTTCACTTCCGGCAGAAAGCGTGAAAATTTGCACCTAGGGGTATTTTTGTGCGCTGAATTCAAAAATTGACGGTCCCAAGCACTTTTCCCATGGGATCTGGTGGCTCTCATTCACTTACCATACTAGGGAAAAAAGACCCCCCAAAAAATCTTCTTCAAGTAGCATGTGAGGGGTCAAACTAGGTGTTTTTCGGGATTCTGAATCCATTGCAAGCATTTGTTTTGCACGAAAAACATTCCTTTCCGAGAAATGGACACAACAAAACTTTGAAAAGTGATGACTCATCACTAAACCATAGTTTGTGGGGTCCATTTCTTGCCCAAGGAATGTTTTTTGTGCAAAACAAATGCTTGGAATGGATTCAGAATCATGAAAACCCCCTAGATAGACCCCTCACATGCTACTTAAAGAAGATTTTTGTGGGGTCTTTTTTTCCTAACCCTAACCCTATGGTAAGTGAATGAGAGAAAAGTGAATTTGAGAAAAGTGCTTGGGACTGTCAATTTTTGAATTCAGCGCACAAAAATACCCCTAGGTGCAAATTTTCACGCTTTCTGCCGGAAGTGAACACCTTTCTCACATATTTCTCCCACTACATGTGTATTCTCTCCAGGGGCGTCAATTGGGTATGGCAGGGGTATGCAGCTGCCATACCCTGGGTCCACGGGGGGGAAATAAAAGTTACTTTTAAATATAAATCCATGAATGTCTCTTCGTCTATCTGTTCTGGTTATTATGTTGTTAAATTACAGTAAAATAACTACAAATGCAAAATGTAACAAAATGGAATTATAATTATATTCGTCACAATTGTATTCTCCCCAGCTTGACAAAATGCTATATTCCCAAGTTCTGCAGGTCAGCTGCACAGGTGCGATGCATTATTGTTAATTGTGTGGCACGTTTACTAACATGCCAAGTTTTGGCTGCTCTTGAACAACAGTTCCAGGCTGCCATATCCAGCCCAAGAAACCGTAGAAACCCAGGGAAAAAAACGGACAAAACCCTGCAGGCGTGTGCATGAGGACTCCCGTCTTTGCCATACTTGCTGAACTGACACCACTGATGATTCTCTCTGACAGAATAAGACCTTGAAGCTGCACAGCAGGAGCGTCACAAGGGGGGTAAAAGTGGGACTGAGTTACCAGGGCCCACGGTGGAGGGGCCTTAATTATTTTATACTTTAGATATCGAAAAATAGCAGATCCACAAGCTCGCAGCGCGCTGAGAGCTTGTAGATCTGCTATTTTTTAAAAGTTGTGAAAATGTGCGCAAATCTTAGAATAGATTTTTTTTTTTTTTAAGCGAACATCTGTAACTCAAATTTTGCTTCTGGGGGTCCCTGGAACAAAGATTTTTGAGATGGGGGTCCGCGGCAAAATACATATCATATTTGGGGTCCTTCACATGAAAATGTCTGAGCACCACTGACATAGAAACAGGTTTCTTTTTTTTTTCCAAAAATGCCAGATATATGTCGCGCTTCAAGCTCGCAGCACGGCACTCGGTGCCGCCCTGTGAGCTTGTATATCTGCTATTTTTCAGTAGTCAAAGCACAAAATAACGTGTAATAATGTGTTCCCAGTCTAAATGGGTTAAACCCCCTCCCCCTATATGAAGAACATTCATGGGGGGCCCGCAGTGAATCCTTGTACCCAGGGCCCAGAATTTGGTGCGACACCCCTGCTGCACAGCATGTAACGTTCCTGTTCTACCATCAGGGACGTGCTGGCCATTGGGAAAAGCGGGACAACTCCCGAACGGCCGGTTCATTCCTGGCCGGTCCAGGCCGGCCATTAGGAAAACATTTTAAAATAAAATGTCGGCCTTTGTTCCATTTTGGAGGCTGGGCAGCCAACAAAGTAAATCGTCACTGTCGGACAGAAACCTTGTATCTCCAAGTTTCAAATGTGTACATTTTTTGCGAAGCAAAGCCCTGCTGCGGTGCGAGGCGTTGTGTGCTTGTAGATCGGCTGTTTTCACTAGTTTAAATCATTTTTAAAATGATAAATACAAAACAAACGGTTTTGGACATACAAGGTTTCCACCCGACAAAGACGAAATATAACTCATGTAATTGGCCCACTGGCTTGTCACTTGTCATGATCTGAAATGGCAAATCTTTGAGTAGCAGCAGCGCTATGGAGAGATCTCTCTCTATAGCGCGCAATGAGGGCCTCTACAACTCTTTTTCCCAGGCTGAATCAGGGGCCCAGCACGTCCCTGTCTACCATGGAATTGAATCCTGGTCTCCTATACGCGCCAGTGCTGAACCTTTTACCACTGAGCTAATAGCGCCTGCCTGCCCGCTTTGAGGAGAAATGGAATTTTAACCTTCGGGTCAAAACGTGCGCCCCCAGAAACAGGACCGTGTCAAAGGTCGTGTCATACTGGGACACAGGATCTAAATGCCTCAACAGAACGAACAGGGGAGACGGAATACAACCGCCGCAATTGAATATGTTATATTCTATTCACATATACTCTACCACAGTGTTTCTCAAACTTTCACATTTCAAGGTTTCCCCTTAACTATGACAGTGTACAAATGGAACCAAATGAACCCTAATGGGTTCATTTGGTTCCATGTGTACACTGTCAGAGTTACAGACTTGTATGGGTCAATTTAGCCCCGCCCCCTAAGGCGCCCCACACACATATGCGTGAAACAACTTCTCCGTATCGTCTGAGAATGGCCGTACTAATGCATTGTCAGTGGAAGGTTGTTTGGTGTTTTGTCGTTGCCGTGTCTCTTGGCCAAAAGACAGGCTGTGGTTGAGCTAGAGACACGGCAACGACAAAAAAGAAAAACAACCTTCCATTGACAATGCATTAGTACGGCGCCCCCAGTGGCCATTCTCAGACGATGCGGAGAAGATGTTTCACGCATATGTGTGAGTCCAGCCTAAAAGAACCCACAGAGTCCCTGGAATCCACTTTGAGAACTACTGCTCTAACACAGGGGTTCTTACACTTTTATGGCTCAGGGCACCCCTATAAATATTATTTTCATCCGAGGCACCCCTACAAAATTTTCACTCCCAAAACCTTATATTTATGCCATATTTTAGAGATTATGTTGCAAGGAAAATGTTGAGGTAATAGCCATTTTGATTAGAACTGACTGAAAATAACTTTGTACTTCAAGTTTAAAATTATACTAAATATGTTTTTAAGTGTCCAAAATAAATTCCAAATATTATCAAATTATCTCACGGCACCCCAGGGGGCCCCGTCACCCACTTTGAAAACCCCTGCTCTACCATACAGATTGGACACATTTTTATTTTATTCACATAAAAAGTTACACAATACAGCTCGGCCCGGCAGTGATCTAAATAGACCTATTTAGGGTCTGCGAGCACAAATGGAACCAAATGGACCGTAATAGTTAAATAAACACTGAGGATTTTACAGTGTAGATTGGGGTATCAGAGATACAGTCCAAAACAAATTATTTTTCTTTTCTTTTCTTTTTTTTTTAATCAAATGGGGGTCTCTGGCCTATAAACTTGGGGGGGGGGGGGGGGGGGGAATAAAATGGTAAAAGGTTGGAAATCACCGCGTCGGGATCAAAGTGGTTAAATAGGGCTGGATAACATAGGCCCAGGATGTCATGGTTGTAATTAAGAGAGGTTGACGTCTACTAGGAAGATCCCTGATCCCCCCCCCCCTCACCCCTCACCACCCCCACAGCACCCCACCCCACACACCCCCGCCCCGCTGTGCGTGACTGACATTGTTTATGTTTCACTTATCTGAGGCAGATGTTAGCCGAGTGAAATTGAATTCCTGGTGCAGGGGGGGGAGGATCGCAGTGTGCATCCTTTTTTTTATGTTTGGGGACAGGATTTCTCCTGGCCAGCCTTGATCCCTTGATTGTCTGCGCCCCGCAAATGTTGTCGCTTTGGTAATGACACGGGTCAGGGGTGAAACGGGCCTTTTCCTGAGTCACACGGGGCCAAGGCGACGCTCCTTTGAACACGTCAGCTTGTGTGCGATTTTTATCATGCGAGCGGCGTTAATTGAGCCGCGAGAGAGAGAGGTGTAGTAGAGCCTAAACTGTTAACGACGGGGACACGCAGTGTTGAAACCAGACCTTGTGTTGTTTTTGACAGCACATTTTGATTTAGTTTTAGTCATAGTCTTTTGAATAAAAATGTCATTTAGTTTTAGTCATAATTTAGTCACCTGAAAAGTATTAGTTTTAGTCTAATTTTAGTCGACTAAATATCATAATATTTTAGGCGACTAAATCTACAGTTGATTTAGTCGACTAAAATGTCTTTTGGCAGGCTTTGATGGCATCGTAATGACTGATTTACACTTTTTTCTGTGCTGAAAATAGCAGATCTACAAGCTCACAACGCGTCGCGCTGCGACGCGTTGTGAGCTTGTAGATCGGCTATTTTCAGCACGCAACACCTGAGAGCAACCAAACATAAAATGACTCTCTTCTCCACCAGTCCCTCCCTAACGTTTTAGTCTAGTTTTTGTTTTGTTGACGAAATTGTCAATATATTTAGTCTTAGTTTTAGTCATCACAGCTTAGTTTTTGTTTAGTTTTTATTTAGTTTTCGTCAGTGAAAAAAACACAGTCGACAAACATTTTTCGTCATAGTTTTAGTCGACGAAATCAACACTGAACCAGACCTTGTTGTATTGGTGACAGATATAGTCAGATGCAGGCACGTGCACACATAGATATAAAAGGGGGCTTGAGCCCCTGCCCTTTTATCCATCTGCAAAAAGGGCCCTCTCCAGACCTTGAATGCAGTTTTCACTACGGTGACAGAAATGCAAATGCCCTCTTTCCATGTCCCTGAAGGCAGCATTCAAGGGAATTGCCTTGTCCAAACTCTCCTGAACGTCAATGCAGCATCTTGTGTTGAAAGAATTGCCCTCTCTGTGTAGAAATCTATGCCGTACGCCACATCTCCAGTATTGACTTGATTATGCTTAGTTCAGTGTGGTATCAAGCACCGAAAATAGCAGACTTCCAAGCTCACAACATGTCGCGCTTCAAGGTTTTAAAGAAAACATACTACCACATAACATGATTATTTTTTCTTGTTATATTATCAACACAATAGTGTTTTGCCAATTATTTGGGGGCCCACATGTTGAGAAACAGTGACATAAGGTATCCAAGATACCTGCTTGGATACTGCTATTTGTTATATCCATGATTTGAATACCAAGGACTTCCAACGTAAAAAAAAAAGACCGTAAAAGGACTTATTTGGGATGCTCCTTTTAGGCAGGGTGTTTAACTGTACTGTACTAATTGTAATACATTATTTTATTGTATTGACTACTTGTTCTGTTCTCCACTTTTGTCTAATAAAATACTCAATCAACAACAAAAAAAGAGAAGCACACGCGCACAAAACCTTGCTTCTTGTACTCGCGACATCACGCTCCACGTCCTCACAAAGGGCTCTGTGAAAGATGAATCCTACACTGAGTCATCTTTATCGGATTCCTTTCTGATGCTGCCGGGGAGATCGACTCAAAGATGAGATCTGCAGCTCGCAAACAGAAATAAGGCGAACGGCCTGAGTGAAACACTTTGCTTGTGCTCGCAACGGAACGGAACGGAACACATCGATTTGAAAGTGCAGCCACGTGCACCCCACCGCATTTCCACACAAATTGGTGGTTTAGTTGATGCACTGCCACTTTACTGTGGAAAAAACAGAAGGAGAGAAATGGGGTGGGGGGAGAGAGAGAGAGAGAGAGAGAGAGAGAGAGAGAGAGAGAGAGAGAGAGGAAATGGAGAGTAATTTGTTGACGGGCTGAACTCATGGGTGGAAGAGGTACTCAGATTATTCATTTATATAGCAATACCATAATGTAGAAATACAACATTTTATCATTTCCAAATGTTTAAAAAAAGTACCAACATCTTTCTAAATGTATCAATCCTTTTCGAAAATAGCAGATCTAAGCTCAGCGGTATAAGTAAGTTGTGAGCTTGTAGATGGGCTATTTCCGAAAGGCTGATGTCTTAGGTGGTTGATGTATGTTTTGTACACACAATCTAAATATACAAGTAACTAACTAGTATAAGCTGTCAAATTATTGTAGTGGAGTGAAAAAAACATATCGTCGCTGTGAGGCAGAAACCTTGTATCTCCAGGTTTCAAATTTGTATGTTTTTTCGTAAATTAAAGCTCTACTTCATCATACAAAAGTGTCGTACAAAAGTAGTGAAAATAGCCAATCTACAAGCACACAACGCCTCGCATTGCGAGGCGTTGTGTGCTTGTAGATCGCCGATTTTCACTACCATATATCGTTTTTAAAATGATAACAAAAAAGGAATTTTGGACAACCCGACAACGACGATATATATATTTGCACAAATTGACAAGATGAAGCCGAATACAAGAAATACAGAGAGAGCGAGAGAGAGAGAGAGAGAGAGAGAGAGAGAAGGGAGGGGAAGGGAAGAGGTAGAGGTAGAGAAACAAGGAGATCAATTTGTTGTCATTTGCTGAGGGGCTGCATGCATGTGGCCTCATGTGTAGCTGCTCTGTTTCGTCTTGTTTACCCCGAACGAACGCGCTGCTCCAGCGGGGAGAACAACCCTGTGAGCTTAACATGACCGTCAGCTGATAGACTAGCAGAGGTGATGACACTCATTACCAGCAGCACAGGCCAGAGAGAAACAACTCTGTTTCTCAAACTTTCAAATTTCAAGATCTCCCCTTAAAGGACAATTTTTTTTGTTTCTTTTCTTTCTTTTTTTTTTTTTTTACAACAAGGGTTCATATTTTAGATAGTCACTAGAGAAAATAAAATATGAGTGTTAAAATGTTTGTTTACTTCTTTCTATCGTTTAGTGATTTTAATTATTTTGATTTGCATGCATGCCCCCAGGTTGGGGGCATGCATGCAGGTGGCTATATATGTCTTTTTAGACACAATAAGCCCATTCCCAAGATGCACAGCAATCTTTCATTGACAGATGTGACTTATGGGGGCTGGTGTAAATAGTAACAAAGACATTGCCAGCTTATTGTGTCGCAAAAGACATATTTAGCCACTTGTACGCATGCCCCCACCCACTGAAATCAAAATACTAAAATCAAAACAATAGAAAGCAGTAAATGAAAACATTTTAACACTCATCTTTTCTTTTCTCTAATTACAATCTAAAAAATGAACCCTTGTTGTAAAAAAAAAAGAGTTACAGACGTGTAAGGTTCAATTTGGAACCCCTTAAAAAGAACCCAGAGAGTCCCTGGAATCCACTTTGAGAACCACTGACATAACAACGTGAACGTACGTACGTTCAACCACCGCTTTTTGCTTTTCCATCGCTGTCGGAATGGAAACCTGTGTGTCTGAAACTGTTACTTTCCAGGATATGGAAGAAGGGGGAAAAGAACCTGTGTTCCAGTGGATTCAATGTAGTTATTATTTAATAATTATTGTCTTTGTTGGGCAGAAAATGTTATCTTTTTTGTGAATTAACGCCCTACTTGATCAACAGCGTCACACAAAAGCATCAAAAGTAGCAGATCTATGAGCTAGAAACAACACCTTTTTCGAGCTTCTTTTTGCTACTTTCTTACTTTGTACTTTTGTTGAATCCTGAAAAGTAACTCCCGACAGAGACGTTTTAATTGATATACCTTTATTGATACCGCAGGGGAGATTCAGGCACCAGAGACAGCACAGCAGTAAAGGTTACAGATACTAGGCCCAACTAGGGAATGGAAGTACAGTGGTTACATAGGAATGACAATCACAATAAAGACACCCTCAAATAAATATTAATACACTCATCCCGCCTGGTGCCCGGACATTTAGTGGGCGTACAACAAACTTTGAGCGCTTTGTGCCAAGATGTAGGCCAGATGTAGGCCACGATTCAGAGCCCGGAAAAGCCAGATTCTGGAGCTTAGCTCCTTCCAGGACCACCGCTCAAAAGTTGCAGACGTCAACAATACACCCTTTACAATCATCCCACCTGGTGCAGAACATGAAAGGGAGTAAGGTGAGACTATTCTAGTTATGACATCAGCACAAACCACAGGTAGCGTTACAGATGACACCATGTGAGTGGATGTAAATGCCAAGTGCCAAAATGGCTCCAAGGTAGATGTGCCATGATTTTGTATGTTTTTCTTTACTATGCAATGAAAAAAACCTTTTTTTTTTCTTTTTTTTTTTATATAATTTTTTCCCCCACAGAAACAGACACAGTTGTTGTGATTCAGTGGCAAAAATGTTTTGGTCAATCAGACAAATGGTTCCAGAGATAGAGCTGTTTGAATCAAAAAAAGTGTCCATCCACTAGAATGAACACACATTGTCTCAATCAGCTAAACGAGGGAACCAACACACAAACAGAGAAAAGCATCTCTCTGATCTCAGGTCATTTTGACATCTTTAAAAAAAAAAATAATAATAATAATAATAATTAAATATTATAGCCTTTGATCTAAAGACGTCAAAGACATCATTGGCACACAGGGCCCATTGAAAAAAGCAATCATGAGACGTCATTGGCATTGAGTGAGTTAAAATGGTCACACAACTACATTCTCATATAAATGGTAAGTGATAATAATGTACACCGTATTAATCCCACAAGGGAAATTCAGCTTACTAGTTTCACCCAGCTGATGTTTGATCAGGAGGGTCAAGTGTCATGCTCATGGACACCTTGCTGGAGGCAATTAATCAAACCTGATTGTGACCTTCTGTTTCCAAGGTGGCCTCTCTACCCCTTAAGCTCTGGCACCAGCATAGTCACAAGCCACACTTTTCATTGGTTAAACATTTATATAAGCCACAGACACAGACTTAATCACTTTCAACCTGGCGTCCCCATATAGCACATGCCATTATTTGTGAACGTCTGAAAGCAAAATTAGTACATCTACAAGCTCAGAAGATCTGCTATTTCCGCTACCTTTGTAATAATATAATAGTTACCTACCTCCTCCCGAGGGGGAAATTCAGTATTTTCAGCCCAACCCAGCTGATTCGCTGCCCACAAGGAACGCGTGAGCAATTCGGGGTTAAGAGTCTTGCTCAGGGACACACATCGACATTGCTACCCTGGCCTGGAATTGGACCAGGGACAACCAGGGGCTCTGGTTCCCTAGGCAGGCTCCCTAACCATTCAGCTTTGCATTTGTAGTCCTAAACGGCCATCTTGAGGACCAACACAGGTGTTTCAATTTGTCTGATTGGCATTGAACTAATGTTCAATTCCAAAGGACTACAAATGCGCGACACAATTGTGCGACACCGTCATACGATGAAGTATGAAATAGGGCTTGCAATCATTTATGAAAATACATTAAAAAAAAGATGAAGTTACAGGAAATACAAGGTTTCTGCCCGTCAGCGATGTGTTTGTTCTGTTGTTCTTCGGTAATTGGATATAAGCAGAGTTGTATGGGAGATTAATATCCATGTTTACCTTTACTGTCGAAGTTAAGTTGCAGTAATTGATGTGGTGACATTGGCATTAATATGCTGGCCTTCCAGCACATACTGTATTCCCTGGGTAATCCCCCCACCCCCCACCCTCATAATGTACATTCATGAGGTGTGACCATACATTATCTGTGTCCGTGAGTATCCCTTATTTATCTGCCCTTGCACCGTACAGACGATATGGTCCCCGAATGGAGCGGCATGCAGCAACAGTTGGCATGCGCCCAACTTCCATGGGGCGAGTTAATAAATAAAACCCCCTTCGCTGTAATAATTCATCCGGCATATCTCGTCTGAGCATCGCACGCATGTAGCGCCGTGGTCCTGGCGACGCAACGAGCATGAAGGTGTCCTTCAGACGCCTGTGCGGAACGCAAATACTGTACATTGGAGAAAGAGAGAAAAAAGAAAAGGACCTCCAGAACTAAACCTGTTATAGTTTCATTTTGATCCCATGTACAGCATGAAGTTGACCCCTTTTATCTGGGCCGCAGATTGAATTGAAGAGAAGTAGCTCAAGGAGCTTTGTGTGCGGAGGAGACTTTATCATTCATGGCTGTTTTTTAAGCAGCCCCGGAGCTTTAAATACGCAGATAATGCGAGAGAAGGAGCACACATTATTAAGAGGCAGCGCGCCGAGCACAAAGGTGGCACCATCAGTCAAAGACGACATCGGAGATTTTGATCAATCCGGTTATATACGAAAAGCCAACGCACAACGTGGCTGATCTCCATATTCATATGGGCAAGTCTGTGCCATGCCATTAATAATCTCAAAGACGGTCCATAAACCCGACGGTGTAGCAGTGGAAATCCAATATGAGTAAGCGGATGGTGGAGCGGGTTGATTAGGATACAGGGATGGGAAGAGGATAAGGGGTTGAGATATAAAATCAGCCACACATCTGCATCCCCACAGGAGCGCCTGGGAGAGCAGGATGAATATGGGTTCCCATTAGGAAGCGAATAGTTCATATCCAGGTGATTTGTTTTGGAGGCATCACATCAGCAGCCGGAATCTGCTGCCGCGTCCCCGCAGCCCCAACTAGCACTTTACGCGGAGAAGTCATTTGTGAAACG
>NC_137828.1:22448306-22498306 GCF_963921795.1 Nannobrachium achirus | reverse complement strand
TGTGAAGGAAGTGAGAAGAGACCCAACTTATCTCCAAAATGCTGCTTATAGGCCTATATGCATATAGCCTATTATTTGGGGCACGTGGAACCGCGAAAGGGAGAGAAGCTTGCGTCCTCTTTCCCCTCAGCCTTTTAATCCCCCACCACCACCACCACCACCACCTCCACCCAGCACCTGACAGCAGGTCCCATCATCAGCATCGGGCGTCCTCAGACATCACAGCAATGACAAGCCTCCATGTTTGACCATGTCCCTGGGCAGCAGCTGGCGTGAAGCAAACACACTTCACATTTTCCCTCCAAAGTCAGCCTCCTGTGTTCCAGCCATGCTCCCAGAGGCTGGGGTGTGTGTGTGTGTGTGTGTGTGTGTTGGGGGGCGGGGGGCTCGGTGAGCTAACAGGCAAACACTAAAGGTTACCATCCCCATTCCACATCAAATATCAAGGACACCAGTAATTACCGCGTACAGTCGCGAGGTTTCCGACGCCGGCGTAGGGTATCTGTCCCATCTGACCTTGCAGCGACGACGCATTGAAACGCTAGAAGACAAGTCCAGCTCTTGGAAGGGCTATGTACGCAAGACAAAACGGAAAGGAAGGGAAAGAATGGTGCGTATTGGATGGTGACAATCTCTAATTGCAGCGTTCCCCAAAGTGTCGTATGCCATAATTGCATGTCAGGATGTGTGTGGAAGATCTTTTGCGTGTGCGTGTGTGTGTATATCACGGAAATAGGTTTCTCTACGAATATGATCCCACTGCCCCCCGCGCAATCGCAGCCTGCTTGGCACGACTGTCTGCCTCATGAAGGCTAATGCAAGTTAAACAACCATGAGACGCCTCAATAGTCCAAGAAGGTCCAGCTTTGACGTAAGCCTGTTATTATTACAAAACATACATTAGCCACTTTAGCCCTACATACATTTCCACCATTTGAAAATGCATTGTGAGCTTGTAGATCTGCTATTTTCAAAAGATGTTTGTACATTTTGAAAACTTGAAATGGGACACTCTGGGTACTGGTTACTTTTACAATCAATTTGATGCCATTTTTGAATTCCGGACTTTTACTTATGTTATGTTATGTTATATTTTATTTATTTGACATGGACATCACAATCACATTGGACGAACCAGATGCATTGATGTAAGTGATTATAGCACAAGTGCTAATTTTCATCACCTTCCACAGGAGGCTTTTCTATTTTACAATAATCAAATCTAACACCCAATCAAGAACAATAAACATTAATACTAATCTAAAACCCAATCAAGTACAAAAACAATATAGCTGCAAGCAGCGATAAAGTGGCCAAGCCAGAAAAAGCAGGAAAGCAAAAAAGCAGCAAGGGGAAGCAAATCAAAGAAAAACTAGATGCAGTGTTCTTCCGAGAACAGGCTTCCGGCAGGTCAGGTAGGTTTTTTTGGCCTCCTGGTGGCTCTATAATAGGCCAAAGTGAAAAGGGTGCCACACGTTCTTGGGCCTTTCATGGCAATCGGACGCTGCATGCGGGATTTGAGGCGTTTTGTTCCAAAAATGTGTTATGCTAAAGTTGACCCGCTGGTGGTGCTATAACAGGCCAATGTGAGAAGGGTGGCATCTGTTTCTTGACCTAGTGGGAATGTGTGTGCAAAGTTTCACGCATTTTGGATAACATCTGAAGGAGTAATATGTGTTTTACATACCATCGGCCTCCTAGTGGTGCTATAAAAGGCAGATGTGAAAAATGCAGGGCAAAGCTTTTTCCTTGGCCTCTGGGAAGTGCGCATACAAAGTTTTACACTGATCGGTGGAGTTATAGGTAAAAACCCAAATTGGCCTGTTATAGCGCCACCATGAGTCTGATTTGACCCTTCTTCCTCTGCCTGGTGGGAATGTGCTTGCACAGTTTCATCAAAATTGCATGCTGTTCATGATTAGAGGCATTTTGTTCAAAACGCACCAAATCTGCAAAATTTGGAAGCCAATCTTGGCCAATCAGGATTAAATATGATAAATCGGACAGATTCCTTTAGAGCACATGACTGTAGAGATACTGTCTACTAATTTCCTTGATTTTCAGACATAATCTGTTGGACTACTGTCCAAAAATGCAAAAGATCTGCTTCATGGTGGCACTAGAACAGGCGCATGTGAAAGATGTGTAGCAGAGCATCCTGGGAGTGTGTGTGTGTGTGTGTGTGTGTGCAGTTTGGCAGCGGCCGGGCCAATGGCACAGGTTATTAGCTGCTAACAGATGGACGCACGGACGCACGGACAGACGGACGGACGGACGGACGGACGGACGGACAGACACGGACGGACGGACGGACGGACGGACGCACGGACAGACAGGGGTCATAATATAGTCTCCCCATGCCCTCAGCAACAAACGGCTGCTGTCCTAGAAATGGAAGACAAGACAAGTAGGTCTGGAGTGGCTTATTGTCAGTATCAGCTGGTAACATGCGAAAGCCTTTCTATTACAATGCAGTAGACCCCTGGGAGATGGATTGCTGAGGTGGGGCGCCACATCTACTGTACCATCAGCTCCCAGTAACTACTTTCTGCACAACTTGCCACACCCAAACCATGCTACTCATACACTGAGTTAGCAGTGCCCGGGATCATATCAATGACCTTGTGGTCAAAAGGCAATGAACCAAAGGTTTAAATTTCTAAAACTCTACACAACTTGCAAAAGACTGTATATTATTTCTGTCAATTAATTTACCATTAACTATTCACCTGGACAGATTATGATGCTGTACATGATATCATTGTAATCCTTGGCCATCAAAACATAGGTGTAGACATCACATATTCTGTATTATCATGCTTGGTTCAGGAGTTATGATGCAAAATACATCATTTGGTAATGGCGGATATTAAAACAGCCATCAAGGAGGGGCATTTTTGGGATGGTTCCATATCTGACAATATTCGGGAATTTTGCTGTTAAAAACTGCAGATGGGATGTGAACCCCCAACCTTTGCATGAAAGGCATTTTCTCTAACCACTAGACAGCCATAGATATTGTATCAGTCATGTTTGTTTAAAAAAAAGAAAAGAAAAAAGAGTTCTGAGGCTGAGTGCCTTTGATTAATCAATGATTTAAATACTGTTTGCCACGGTATTTTATTGATTTTCCATATTGGAGGCTCGGGCTAAAAGTTATGAGTAAATGTAATCTGAGTATTTCTGAAATGTGTGTGATGTATTCTTTCACTCAGAACAGAGAAATGACAACTGCGGTCATCAGTGCAATCAATTGCACAACGGCCGGTAGAGAAGGGCTCGTTTTAAACAGTAACGTGATCTGGAGTTAAGATTACGAGATACACTTTTATGAATTTCATAACACTGGCCTCTATAGGGAAACTGGACTTCTCCTCATAGTTCATGCGCCATACGAGATGTCGGTATCCGAAAGGTAGCAACGGTTACCATGCATTTTTGAAAAGCTCTGTATCTGTAGATTATATTTTGGTTCAGAATCATTAGGTGAGTCAATATAAGGTTTAACCTCCAAAAAATTGATACAAAAGGTTTTTCAATGGATTCTGGTAGTACTGGGTGTGCTAAATAACATAATCAAAATCTACCAAAATCTACCTCCCCAAAAACCGCCATTTTCAAGATGGCGTCCGAGTTGACCGCGGGGAGCTTAACGCTTCCAGTGCCAGCCCCTAGAGGGCACCAAAGAATGCCAGACTTTCTCCTATAGGGGACTGCATTAGCATCCGGGGGCTCACGTTGCAGTGACGCGCGTGCTCACGTTCGTGCACGTCATGGAAAGGTCCCGGATGATAATGCTAACAGAATAGCTATTCCCATTTTGTCATTTTAAAGATCATTTTTCGGCGATTTCGCCGTAAATAAACCTCGCGCCACATCCCTAAAAACACAATCCAGAGATATGGGCCTCCAAAGATGTGGTTTTTCATTGGATTCGGCGGCGATTCGCGGCTACGTTCGCGGCTAACGGCCGGCATGGCTTCCCCAGGATTTGGACCACTGGATTTTAAATTTAGGCTCAGGCTTCAGAAGGCCTCGGATCATTTTATTCATTTCATTAAAAAAGCCGAACATGTTCGGGATAGGCACACTGGACTACGTTCCGGAAGCGGCGCTGAACATTTGGTGAACATTGGGGGGCTCAAAAATGTATTTTAAACCATTTTTAATAGAATATATCGTCGGACCATGTAAAATGGCTAGCTGGCTAGCGTAGGACGAGCCAGGACCACCCACGACTCTACAAGCAGCTCAGGGTAAGTCAATTAATAAAAAAAAAATTGTATTGGATTGAAATAAAGCCGAACATGTTCGGGATAGGCACAGAATGAGTTAAAATGGCTATATCTCGAATGGAAAAGATGTTGCTAATATTTTGTCAACTGATTCTGGTACCTCTGGACATGCTTTAGAGCATACTAAAAATAGAGGAAAATGTTCCTTTCAGACAGGCTTCATTTTCAAAATGGCGCGTGACTGGTGTCCATGATGGCTGCAGGAGCTTTAAATGCCTATAAACTGGGATTTAATATGTAAAAAATCATAACAATTATGCACTTGGTGACACATTTTTGACTTTTGGCATGGTGTTGGGTATGGGCATAAGGTTTTCAAAAACCATCGGCAACAAGTTGGGCTAGCCCCCTAGTGGTCTGTTTGAAATTAATCTATTATTAAATAGGTCTATACATGGTTGAAACCCCAAATAATTGATGGAAGAGATGTTTCAATTGATTCTGTTACTATTAGGTATGCTGAATAACATCTTAAAAGCTTAGGGGAAACAAACCACTGAAACGGCATAATCTTCACGATGGTGTCCATGGGAGCTTAAAATGCATATGAATTGGGAGGGAATATGTGCCATGTTGAAAAGTATGCATTTCCAGTAGTTTTTTTCCCCCTAAGCTTTTAGTATGTTATTTAGCATACCCACTAGTAAGAGAATCCATTGAAAATTCTCTTCCATCAATTATTTGGGGTTTCAACCATATAGAGCATCGCAGCGGAAGTGGATTCCTGGGGTCACTTAATATTCCCCATTCATTTTCGCCATAGACTTTTACAAATATATTTATAACAATTATGTTAAGCCTCGAACCAAGCCATCCAGGATGGAGTTGAATCATGATCATATAACCTTTGATCCTATGTGAAAACATATTTTACTACATTATTTGATATACTACATTTAATAACTACCCTTTGTTTAGCGATTTTCAAAATGTTCTTTTCATAGAAAAAAAGGTTATATGGTCATGATTCACCTCCATCCTGGATGGCTTGGTTCGAGGCTTAACATAATTGTTATAAATATTTTTGTAAAAGTCTATGGCGAAAATGAATGGGGAATATTAAGTGACCCCAGGAATCCACTTCCGCTGCGATGCTCTATACTGACCTATTTAATATTGGATTCATTGCAAACAGACCACTAGGGGGTGAGCCCAACTTGTTTGCTATGTTTTTTGAAGACCTTCTACCCATACCTAACACCATGCCAACAATCTAAAACTAGTCACCAAGTGCATAATTGTTATGATTTTTTACGTATAAATCCCAGGTTATAAGCATTATAAGCTACCAGCGACCATCATGGACTTGAAAATGAATCCTTTCTGGAAGGTGTATTTTCCTAAATCTTTAGTATGTACAGGGGTGGGTGACGTGACGTAACGTTTTCGCTGTCCTCGGTGTCAAACATGTATAAATAAAAAATATATTTGTCAAAAACCTTCTGAATATTGTGCAGGACATTAAGCTTTATGTGAACTTACTCAAGATTAAAACATTTCATTCCTCATTTCTTCAGAATCTTCAACCAAACATGGCAAAACTCATATGGTGTGACTGTCCTGACCTTGTTTCTCAAAGTGGGAACTTGAATAAAACTAAGAAAAAGAATTGCTAAAAATCATTTGAAAATGAATTTAGGCAAAAAAAAATGTCTATTTTGAGCCTATATCTTTTCAAAGTCAAAGCATAATGTTTTCAGTCATTTCTGATCAAAAACATTTTGTCCCCCAACCCAAAATCATTTGGTGTGACACTAGTTTGGAAAAATTAAACAGGCAATTATTTGGACACCTATTGGCTAGAGAGGTCCTTCTTCTGTAAGGCTATTCAGCACTCCCAGCACAACTGCAAGACAGGTGTCTGAGGTGAGTTATGATTTTAACATTTTCATGAAATGCCATCTTGTTGAAACGTTGACAAACTCACCATTCTGGATGTCTTTTGGTGTGACACCTTTTCTTTAAAAAAAGCTTAAGTTATTTGAAGTTTTGGTCATATTTCCATGTAGATCTAGGCTGCTTTGTTATAGCTAGCATGCTGTTAGCATGCTAATGTGTGCATAGTAGCCTCAAGGTAAACCTAAATGGAGAAAACAGTAATATGGTGTGACACTTAATCATATGGTGTGACATGTCTGCTTGTCACACCATATGACTTGACTGTCACACCATATGATTTATACTGTATTTAACTACAGATATAACAACAAATAACAAAGTTCCATGTTTCTTTTGTACATTTAAACATTTGTTTTAAACATTTTTACATAAAATGTAATTTAGCTTCATTCAGTGATACTTCAAATTCATCAGACAGAGCAGAAACCCCTTCACAGAAACCTTAACATATTGTTTCAATCTAAACAATATTTTCTCTTTGTCTTAAACTATACATTCCATTTTCTTTTGTCAGCTGGAAAATGACAAGTGCTGAGAGAACGAGAAAGTACAGGGAGAAACTAAACAATGACCCAGCAAGGAGAGAGGAGCCAAAGGGGCGAGACTGCATTTTCTACGAAGAGCAGGAGGTTGTCTGTGGCATAGCAGAACCTCAACAAGGCAGCCGGTTTGCTACCCTCACCAAATACGACTGGCTGATGTACAAATAATACAGTCTAAATGTATAATCTAATCTGATCTAATACTTTTGTACTTTCACTCACTGGACTGGACAGTGGACAGTGTTAAGGTAGGACCCGAGACAAAACTAGCGAAAATAGCTGATCTACAAGCTCTCAACACGTTGTGCTGCGAGAGCTTGTAGATCAGCTATTTTCAGAGTTGCGCAACCCAGCACTCTTTAGCTAGTGGAGATGTGGTGTAATGTCATGATTCCTAATTACATTTGTTCAACACAAAATGCTGTGTTCAAGTTCAGGAGACTTCGGAAAAAAAGCAATTTACCTGAATGCTGAGTTCTGTTTCCACTAATTGGTGTTAATAAAATGTTGCCTTCAATGCCTTGGCTCCAAGTGTGGCTATGCGCCTTATTGTCCCTTTAGGATCCTTCTGCCGTGGGCCGGCAGAAGACTTAGGTGTGCGTAGCATTCCTGTGCACATCCTCATCATCCATCTACTACTACAATTCTTTCTTATCCCATGTTAAAGCCCTACAATAATATCCTGTTCAGAAATATTAAGGCCATGTTATCCTGGGTAATTGTTTAATCAATCAGTAAAGTTCAGTACTCACTAATAGGTAGGTTAAAACACAGTTTGCTTTGACACATGAAGATATGATCATACGGTGTGACACTAAATCATTTGGTGTGACATTCCAAATAGTGAGAAATCATACCTTTATTAATGATTAAACCAAAAAAATGTGTATGGATTACATAGAGAATATTATCAGGAAGAGTCACAAATATTTGTGTAATTTTAGAGAAAGTTTTGACAGAATACATTTAAAATATGTTGTAAGATCATGAACATGGGCCTCACACAGAGTGTCGATTATGAAAAAAATATACAGATATAATTAATTTTCAAAAAACTATAGTGGATCACTGGTTAGTTATGATAAAGGACTTTGATAAAGTGAGTAACTTAAGAAAGATGTACTCCATTTTTATTTTATGAACAATTATTTTCATGTCACACCATATGACGATTTTAGGCACAAGTACAACAAACTGCTGAATAAAGTCTGATTCCAATAAAATATCTAAAAACAAAATGTATTTCCATAAGGTTGAGAGTGAGTAGAACAAAAGTAAATAACTTTTATGCCTGCAATTTAAAGTTTTTTTAAAAACACATTTTTTGGGGCGTCACGTCACTGACCCACAGATATAGAGCTTTTCAAAAATGCATGGTAACCTTTGCCACCTTTCGGATACCGAAATCTCGTATGGCCCATGGACTATCACTAATCACTGGCTGATGCACATTAATGACCAGTCATGTTTAGAAACAAAACAAAGTTCTGTGTGTGTGTGTGTGTGTGTGTGTGTGTGTGTGTGTGTGTGTGTGTGTGTGTGTGTGTGTGTGTCTGTGTGTGTGTGTGTGTGTGTGCGTGTGTGTGTGTGTGTGTGTGTGTGTGTGTGTGTGTGTGTAAATAGAGAGAGAAATACTTGTTACAAGTAAAAGTTCGGAATTAAAAATGTACTTGAATAAAAGTACAAAGGTATTGGCATCAAAATGTACTTACATTACCAAAAGTAAAGTACAAAATGTTGAAAATAGCAGATCTTCAAGCTCACAATGCGTCGCGATGCAACACGTTGTGAACCCAGGATCGAAACTGGGAACCTTCCGATTGCCAAGCGGCCACTCTACCCCTGGGCCACTGCCGCCCCATATACTGTATATATGTATGTATACTACAGTGGTTCCCGACCTTTTCTGGAACACACAGCACAAGCACAGTAGCCTGGTGAAGGAAGAAAACAGCTGCTGGGAGTCGGGACACAACTAGAAATGAAAGTTCAGGTTAGAGCAAGGGTCTTCAACGTTTTCAGGCCAAGGACCCCTTAGCTGAGAGAGAGAGAGATGAAGCAGGGACCCCCTCTACATGTTGCATAAAACTGTTTTGCAGATTTTCATCGATTTCATAGATAGATTCATACAGTAGACTTGTTTGACAGCACTGTCATCAGTCGATGTTGGAGTCGTGTTAATGAGTTTTTTCAGACATTTAATCACTTAAATTGTCGATACTTTGTAAACTTGACCTATCACTCTGTACTTGGTCTGCTCTTTTTTTTCTCCACACCCAACCTATTTGCCGAAAATAGCAGATCTACAAGCTCTCAACGCCTCTCAACGCCTCGCAGCGTAGATCTGCTATTTTAGGCCAAAGTTCTCCTCAGAATAGGGTTGGGAGGGTTCAAGTTGTTAATCTAAAAGATTAACAACTTCCCCCCCTGTAGTAACTCTGTAGTAACTCCCCCCTGTAGTAACTCTGAGGACCCCCTAGGGGTCCCGGACCCCCTGTTGAAGACCCCTGGGTTAGAGAGGCCGGGCCAGAAGACACAGAGAGGCGACTAGCGAGGAGGAAACACAGAGAGGAATTCACAGCTCTTGCTAACATGACTCTGTTACACAGTGTTGCGTGTGGCTGGTGTGTTAGGATGTTGGGGGGGGGGGGGGGGGGGTTTGTGCTCCAGGCTTTGTGGGTGGCACAAGGCCTGGGGGGGGGCTGTCTGTCTGTCCGGGGGGCTTGTCTAATACACGGTCCACTGGGAGAACTTGATCCCCCGGACTGGAGGGCCTGGCACATTGTTAAATTCCAGGATTAGGCCCTCCGTAAAAGAGAGTGGCGGACGTTAACTGCGGCGGTCAGCGGGCTCAGCCAGGATCAGGGCTTTTGCGCTGAGTGCCTGTCGCCAGCTGATAGCGTGAGATGACATGGCTCCCCGTCGCTCGGACTGTCCCGCCAAGAAAAGAAGCTTCCCCAACTGACCCACATATCACACCTACCCTACACAGAGTCCCAAATAACCGTGCTAAAATGTGCCGTGGCCGCTAATTAATTCACACACAGCTGGGCCGCTGCTCTGGTGCCCTTCTACCACGGCTACCAATAGACAGACAGCTATAGCAGATTATTGACCAAATGTAAACGGCACAATGTTAGGTACAGTCAGACATTTAGGCTAAAAGCATAACACAAAAATGTCCCGGGGACTTGTTTCCATTGTGGACCCGTCTGACCACTTAACAATCAATCGATTGTGTTCCGGCTTAGCTCAATGGAACTAACATAATACTGTACAATAGTATGCTTTCTTCCTATCACAATCTCATTTCAATGACTTTTGATTTACTTTCAAATTGTTGTATGTCCAAGTGTTTTTCCATGGTATCAAATACAGATGTTCTATGTCCCTATCCTGTGACGTCATGTGGGTCTATCATCAGCATCACGGTGGTCCTGGAAGGAGCCTGGAATGAAATGAACTCATAAATAGCTCACTTCACACTAAGTGTCATTTTTATCAGTGTCAAGTTATCAATAAAGTCTTAAAGGAGTAGTTCACCCCCAAAATGACTTTACTCACCCCATGGAGAATTGACTTCAATCATATTTCTTTGTTTTTGTCGCATTCCTAAGCCATTCATTTGATTATGATACATTTACCTCCATTGATTCCGGATGGGGACCCAAATGCATTTTGGTCCCCATCCGGAATCAATGGGCCTACAAAGAGTCTCCTCAAACTATTGAATGTGACAAAAACAAAATAATTATTTGTAATGGATAGGGGAAAAAAACATTTTGGGGGTGAACTATTCCTTTAACGTGTTTTACCAATTATGTGGGGGCCCAATTGCATTACACTGTCGTGGCCCAACAACAGGGGACCCCATCCCACAGGCTGGGAATGGCAGATTCATGGTATGTGTACTTTACGTATGGCATGGAGTTGGATGAAGTTACTTGAACGCACGGCTGGAGAAAGAAGCACACTTTCCACTTATAACAACTTCACGATATTAGAGGCCATCCTTGCCTGCCAAACTACAACCTCCAAGGTGTAAAAACCCCCCAGATGTAAAAAATGACCAAATGTGCAAAAATGACCAAATGACCACCCCAACGGGGCTGCTCACGGGGAATTCCCGGGGACCACCGACTCCTGGTGCTCCAGAACGGATGCAAAAGTGGTGGCGCCCCCAGTGGAGGACCCCCTGCCACTGCAGCGCACATAAAATGCTGTAACTCGGGCTAGGAGCGTCCGGGAGAGCCGGGGCCGGTACCTATTCGTCCGCCAAGGCAAGGCGGAGACCCCACCCCTCATTTCTCACATGGCCCTATTCTAGCGCCACCTTCAGGCCGATTTTTAAAACACATTTTTGGATTGCTCCTACAGTTTTTGCCCTAAAATCACGAATATCACTACACAGCATGTCTACACTCATGTCATCAACATGGATCAGGAAGATTTTGGAAAAACACATTTTTGCCCTATTTGTGGAGATAAGCCACCTACGGTCGCTTATCTCCCGATTAGGGAGTCTTACTGGTGATATCATATATGAAGAGTGTTTTCTGTGCCGTAATGTATTCAGGATGTGTTTACACCGGCTTACAGGGTTGACTAAAGGGGCTGCATTCAGAATTAGAATCTCAGTGAGGCTGCCGCAATCGCGCCAAGAATAGCCATGACACAAAACTCTGAAAAGCGACTGTACCCAAATGTTTGTGGATGCGACGCGTGCATGTATTAGGATCGAGGCGAAGGGTATGTGCTTGTGTGTAGGAGGGAGGGGGGCAGTCTCTTCCAAGAATGATCAATTAGGGGAGTCTCTCAGGTACCCCGGCGCTGTCACGACTTATTTGAGTTCTTGTTGCCGACAGTGTTGTTTGCTGCCTGCACCCCAGCCATTAGGGCTTGTTGGGGAGGGAGCTGGTGTTGTAGTGTTGTCTGTTGTTCCCCCGGGGGAAACACACACGTCTCCAGTCATTTACAGTCTCTGTGCTTGAGGTGAGCAGGGTTCGCTGTTTCTATACCGCTCTTGCCTGTATACCTTCTTCCAGTGGTGGAGGGTACATTTACTCAAGTACTGCACTAAAGTACACTTTTGAAATACTTTTTCAATCATTTATCCTTCACTACATCTCAGAGGCAAACATTGTGCTTTTTTTAAAGATATGTTTTTTGGGGCTTTTATGCCTTTATCGACAGGACTGTAGACTGACAAGAAACGGGGAGAGAGACGCAGCAAATCCGGTCGGGCTTGGGAATCAGCAGGCGCCCCAAATGTTGTGCTTTTTACTACACAACAATGATTTGAAAACTTTATAGATACTAGCTTAAAGGGCTACATCGTAACACATTGCTAACATTGCAAAACATACTTTTTACATACCATTAGCCATAGTTTATACTCTTATCTAATAATCTACAAGCTCACAATCCATCACTTTGCCAAGCATTGTGGTTCGCATATTTTTGAAAGATAGGCGGTATGCTACCTGTCTGCTCTGTCTATCTGCAAACAGTAAATCTATCTGCAAACAGCAAATTCCAGAGTATTAGCTTATGTGTACAAATGGACCCTTAAGGTTTAGTTAAGCGAAACACCCTGGATTTTACAGTGTATGTTGTGGAGGGGAGGCACATGATTGTGTCACTGCTCTCTAGGGCTTTGCCCTACCCTTGTTTGTCTGTCTGTTTACCTGTCTGCCTTAGTAGTCTGCCTACCTGCCTGCTTACCTGCCTGTTGCAGGAACCTGTCTGTCTGTCTGTCTGTCTGTCTGTCTGTCTGTCTGTCTGTCTGTCTGTCTGTCTGTCTGTCTGTCTGTCTGTCTGTCTGTCTGTGTGTGTGTCTGTCTGTCTGTCTGTCTCTCTGTCTCTCTGTCTCTCTGTCTCTCTGTCTCTCTGTCTGTCTGTGAGTCACCTTGCTAGTGTAGTGTCTCTCTGTATCTGTCGTGTCGAAAGCTTCCGTGTGACAACGTTTAGGGTTCTGATGACAGATGCTTGTTTGGACAGTTGCAAAACACTTTGATAAATTACTAGTCTGCAATGCTGCAGGGAATTGCTGAGGCTTAACTCAGCGCTTAGTAATGTAACAACCCAGAAAATCGGGTTTAGGTGACTTCATAATATGCTACACAGGGGACTTTGTATTTATCATCGCTTTATTGCTTTATTATTTATTTAAAGCACGTTGTAACTCTATCATGAAAAATGATCTTTTCTCATATTCTTATGTCACTGCTGTGCACTGGGAGTATGACTCAGGCGCCTGCTAATTTCATAGTATTACGTCAAGCTCATTACTGGATATTTCCACCTCTGCTCTGACGATTTATCAGCGGTGACAGAACCCTGAAGCACGTTGGAGAAACGAGGCAGGTGTCACTCGTAGCCCCCGAGCCTATTTGACAAAGCGATTAAGGCCATTAGACCCCCCCCCCCCCCTCCCCCCACCACCACCACCACCACCACCATTCCTTCTCCTTTCATTAGCATTTCTTTGGGGGTTAATTTTGTTTGGTTAGTTCATTGCTTTACGCTGGCCCTGATTCCCCCGGGGGCTCACGGGCAGTAACTGTCAGGGGCGTCACAAGGGGGGGGGGGGGGGGGGGGGTGGGGAGTGGGACTGAGTTACTAGGGCCCAAGGTGGAGGGGGCCTTAATTATTTTATACTTTTGCAATTGAAAAATAGCACATACAAGCTCGAGCTTGTAGATCTGCTATTTTTCAAAAGTCGTGAAAATGTGTGCAAATCTTCTGAATATAATGTATTTTTTAAGTTAACATTTGTAACTCAAATTTTGCTTCTGGGGGGTCCCTGGAACTAAATATTTTGAGATGGGGGTCCGCGGCCAAACACATATCATTTGGGGGGTCCCTGACATGAAAAGGTTTGAGCATCGCTGACATAGAAACAAAGGTTTTTCAAAAAAACCTTAGAAGGATTTAGAAGACATTAATAGAATCGGGTCAAAGATATTCAAAGACTTGCACAAATTTACAAAAAAATGCAGATCTACAAGCTCGCAGCACGGCACTCGGTGCTTGGTGGGTGGTGTGTGGTTGTATATCTGCTATTTTTCAATAGTTAAAGCACAAAATAATGCGTAATAATGCGTTCTCAGTCTAAATGGGTTAAACCCCCTCCTCCCCCTATGAAGAACATTCATGGGGGGCCCGCAGTGAATCCTTGTACCCAGGGCCCAGAATTTGGTGCGACACCCCTGGTAACTGTGAACGGTGATGGCACATCGTACGCATACAGCTCACATACTGATTTCCCGGAAGCCTGTGCTGTGCCCGACTGGTCAGACACACAACAATGCGGGCTTCATTGGAGAGCAAAGCAGTCATGAGGTATGAGTGAGTCATTCTCAGCTGGCGATAGGTAGGCCTACGTGTGTATCTGCTGAGAGAGCAGGAAGGAGGGGGAGGGGGGACGTGAGAGAGAGAGATAGTGAGAGAGGGAGAGAGAGAGAGGGAGAGAGAGAGAGAGAGAGAGAGAGAGAGAGAGAGAGAGAGAGAGAGAGAGAGAGAGAGAGCAGTTTATCATATGATTATTAGTGCAGCAATCATTACAGAATCCAGTGGTGGAAAAAGTGCTCACATGTTTTACTTAAAAGGATCCCTGGCTAATACGACAAGTATGCCTTAATACATTATAATTGTCCACTATAACTACAATGTAAAATTAAAAACACATTAAATATTTTATTTCTTCTAGAAATAGCTAATCTTTCACTAAATAGGGGAAGTGCCTGTTGCAAGTTGATGATGTCATAAATGTCATGTGTGATCTATCCCTATGGAAGTTATGGCATGCACCAAAAGCAAAAGTACTTAAATGTTTAAATGTTTGAAAATAGCCGATCTACAAGCTCACAGCGTGGCGCGATGCGACACGTTGTGACGCGATGCGACACGTTGTGATGCGACGCGACGCAATGTGAGCTTGTAGATCAGCTATTTTCAAATGTCCTACGTATAAAATAGAGCTACAAGTGATTCATGTATGTTTTATCATATTATAATTGATATCTGTAAAGTAACAAGTAACTAAGTTTTCAAATAATTGTAGTGGAGTAAAAATACAATATTTGTATCCGAGATGTAATGGAGTAGAAGTATTGGAAATTGGAAATACTCAAATAAAGTACAAATACCTCAAAAGTTAAGTAGAGTACTTAAGTAAATGTACTTTACACTTTACTTTACACCCCTGCAAAATCCAAAGACTTATTTTGCTCATGCTACCCATAAGGACAAGCGATTATGCATGTGCCTCCGTACGTGACTATGTTTGCATTCTGCTTTTAAAAGGGAGTTGTCATGTATTGTGTATGAATGGGTCAACTACTAACTACGATCAAAGGGTTCACTCAACTGTTCATTCACACAGTAAGTTGCCATTATGTAGGCTTGGGGGCAGGGGCGCTGGAACTCCCAAATCCCAAGGGGAGCTGAGCTTGGAGGAGTTCATGCGTGCGGCCTTTGGCCGCTCGCCAAAAATTCACGTTTTTAATCCGGTTTTGGGTTCTTTTATTACGGTTTCGGTTGCTTATTCCCCGCACAACGGTGTAACAAGAAGCTGTATAGTTACTAGTTATTTTAGCAAACAGTGCAACACACACCATGCACGCACGCACACACACACAGTCACTCACGCACACACTACAAAATCGGGTATTATTTTTGTAACAGTTTTCTACTGTTTTTTATTCCCCATATACAACAGTGTTAGTTTGCAACAATGAGCCTACAGACAGTTTCTAGTTCTCAAATAAATAGACTTTGGTGTGCCATCAAAGCGGGATTTATTTAAAAAAAAAAAAAAAAATCGACTTCCCTTCTGACCGGAGGTGGCAAGGTGACCATGTGATTAGGTGACCATGTGATAATCAAACACCTTTATTCAACATATTTTATTCCCCAAGTCAAATACATTATTGTTTTAATATAGCTCTATGTGTGTGTATATATAGGCCTATATTAAAAAAAAGAAAAAAGAAAAAAGGATTCTTTTATTTTTCTCAATCAATTGTTTTTTCTCCTCCCCACCACCAGGGGAGCTGCAGCTCCCTCAGCACCCCACTTCCAGCGCCCCTGCTTGGGGGGGAAAAAAATGGACCAATATTATTGTCCGAATGGGAGAGCGGCTATAACGTGGAAACGATTACACTAAAAGACAACTCACAATGGAATTAGAACAAAGACAGCAACACAATGGGTTATGCAGGGGAACAAGGGGGTTCGCCGAAAGGATTTCCCTTTGATAGGAAAAGAAAACACTGAAGAGAGAGAGAGAGAGAGAGAGAGAGAGAGAGAGAGAAAGAGAGAGAGAGAGAGAGAAAGAGAGAGGGCAGGAGCAAGAGAGGTAGAGGGGCGGGGAGAGGGAGAGAGAGAGCGAGAGTAGGGGTGTTGCACCAAATTCTGGGCCCTGGGTACAAGGATTCACTTAAATTATTTTGTGCTTTAACTGTTGAAAAATAGCAGATCTACAAGCTCACAGCGCGCTGCAAGCTTGTAGATCTGCTATTTTTGAAAAATCGTGAAAACTTTAAATATTTCAAATCCTTCTAAGGTTTTTTGAAAAACCTGTTTCTCTATGTCAGTGGTGCTCAAACCTTTTCATGTGAAGGACCCCCAAAATGATATGTATTTGGCCACGGACCCCCATCTCAAAATATTTAGTTCCAGGGACCCCCCCCCCCCCCCCCCCCCAGATGCAAAATTTGAGTTACAAATGTATATTCAAAGATTTGCACACATTTTCATGACTTTTCCAAAAATAGCAGATCTACAAGCTTGTGAGCTTGTATATCTGCTAAAGTATGGCCCTAGTAACTCAGTCCCCCCCCCCCCCCCCCCTTTGTGACGCCCCTGAGCGAGAGGATCGTGTGAAGGGAAATGCCTGTGTGTGACACACAGATCAAACAAATGACATAACGGTACAAAGTCTAACAGAGAGTGTGCTGGCAAAGTGAGGTCATGGTGGCTAGCTAGGATTTGTTACTTTGGCAACAGCAGGCTGTTAGCCGGCTCAGTATCTGTGTACTATAATGTACAGACAGGCGCTGAGTCAACAGAGCTGGCTGTTTGGAGTCAACCTTTAAAAGTCACGACCTTAGGAAAAGGTGCAGAGGGGCTGATGTGTTTCCCATACACTTACTTACACAGCAGGCTGCAAAAAGTTCAGGGGCTGCATTAAAGCCCTGGTACTGCTCACGCCATCCTGACAAAGGCATACAATGATTATAAAGTAGCATCTTGGCGCAAGGACTTTTTCTTGCGAAAGTTCACAAAAGTCCACATGATACTGCAGTGTATCAAAGTTTGCCTTGACAAACCTTATCTTCCACATCCAGCCTTCCTTGTGCTGCAGTATAGTGGAGTCTTTTTTTAATGGCGTGACCCATGGCTTACTCATGACGAACTGCAGTAGCCGCTTAGTAAGAGTTTCACTTTGAGAGATTTTTCCACTACCTTTGGCTCTCACACAGTAGACACATGGCTACTGTGTCTTCACAAACAACTCTGAGAAAACAATCACTGTACTTTTGGCAGAACGCCAGAGCTGTCAATATGAAAGTATGTCTTTGCCCACGTTGATCATCATTTGGTTTCTTATTTGTACACAAAACTTTGCCAATATATTTATTTATTATCTTTTTATATACATTGAACCCAAAGATAGTTAAAGTATTTTTGGACATGTTGATGTTGTATATTTTTTAACTGCATTTCTTTTCAGTAGGACCACGTTTTCACAGAGCCTGTCAGCAAAGTATAGACAGACAAGAGATGATGTCTTCTTCAGCTGAAACTCATCCGTGACTCAGATCCACAATGATAGCAGACCACAGATATCAGGGGTTGGGATGAAGAGATAAGCGTCGGAGACACACTGTTCACGGTTGTGTGTGAGGACAAAGCCCCCCCCGGGCTCTGACCTGCCTCCCAATCCCAGGTCAGCAAAAGACGTGAACTTTTAGATAGGGAGAGGGTGGGGGGGCTGATGAGACATGATAACACAGATTTGGAATCAGTCCTGAAGATAAAAGAAAGGCCCCCTACTCAATCAGTTAAGGTGCGTTGTGGGGAGGCCACAACGCACCTTAAAGGAGTAGTTCACCACTTTTCAACCTGTCTTCATATAATAGGTCCTCACTAATGTTCATGATAAAATATCACAATTTTTTTCTACTCAGTCCAAGTCTCCTAGGAGAGCTGTGGGAAGTTCAGAATCCATCGTCTTGTGACATCATCATTTTCCAAAAAAAATAATTAATCAATATTTTTGAAAAAGATATTTAGATTTTTAATATCGCGAGAACAATGGCTTCCACTTTAAAATTGCAACTTTTCAGGAATAGAACGCCTGCAGTTTCTATAAGCTGGATTGGTAATCGATGATGTCACAAGACTATGGGTTTCTGACCAGCCCACAGCCCTCCTCTGAGAAAAAAAAAAAGAAAAGCTATTTTTGAGTGAGGACCAATTATATGAACATAGGTTGAAAAGTGGTGGAGTGCCCCTTTAACTGATGTGTCTTCTTCCTCTGCATGCAGCAGGTCAGGTCACTTGTAGATTCCAGTCCTTTCAGCCCAGTCCTTCAAGCAATGCTGATGCACCGTGACTGACAGCAAACGGAAGAATGCATGCTGGAAGAAGAACCTACGGGCCATAGGCCTAAACGTGTTTTGAACATGAAGCCGTCGAGTGGTTTGCTTTCGAGGAGGAGGGGGGGAGGTATGCGTGGGTGTTCGTGAAAACATGTCCTTGAATGCAGAGCAAATTGCCTCAGTATTTCCCAAACAAGGTCTTTTGTGAATGCCACTGAGGCCCCAGGATAATGTCTCTGTGTCCTTACAGAGTTTTCTTTTTTTTACATTCTTCCGATTCAAGCCCACTGTTGACTGAATCACCCAATGGGATTGGCATTTTAAGCCACTGTCTGAGAGGTGTGTGGCATAATTGAAAATAATTATCTCACATTAAGGGAAAATGTAAACTTTTGCTCTTCTCCACTCCTGTTTACGAGTGGAGACAGCCATCTGGAAATCTAAATGCAAATGGCAAATGTAATTTAGAATGAATGGCAGATTAAATCTCAGTTAGTGGTGTTTGCAAACGTCTACTGACAGACAGGGGTGTCACACCAAATTCTGGACCCTTTAACTATTGAAAAATAAAAGATATACAAGCTCACAGCGCTGTGAGCTTGTATATCTGCTATTTTTTCAATAGCTAAAGTATAAAATAATGAAGGCCCCTCCACCTTGGGCCCTAGTAACTCAGTCCCACTAACCCCCCCACCCCCCCCCCCCCACCCCCCCTGTGACGCCCCTGCCGACAGACTGTGTGAGACACAGTGTTGCCTTTTATTCAACCAAAATGCAATACATGCACCAGGAATTTGCCTTGCGTCCAACAGTTGAATTGGGTGATAGGTTATCCCATATCGTCCCGACGTCTAAAGAGTACCGCGTTCAGCTCACACTGTGCTCAGGGTCAGGGTAACCTGATCACCCCCCTCCTCTCCTCTCCCACACCCGCACAGAATGCGCGATGAATATCCAAGGTCCTTAATCAGTGGGTTGGGTCGCTGTTTATCCCGCAGAACGGATAAATACCTCCCCCGAGCTGGTTCCCACAGAGGTTTGGCGGCAAATAATAAAATGCCTGGCATTCCTGTGCCCGCGTGTAATAATGGTAGTAGCCTTTAGCACCGACTAAAGAGCGCAGGCATCACCCGGAGGAAAAACAATGCACCACCACCCTGTGTGAAACAATGACCATTGAACTGTCCTCTGGACTTTCCAGCACGTTTAAAGATCTGCTCCCTGAACAGGGGCGTCACACTCAGTGGGACTGAGTTACTAGGGCCCAAGGTGGAAGGGCCTTAATTATTTTATACTTTAGCGATTGAGAAATAGCAGATCTACAAGCTGCTGCAAGCTTGTAGAACTGCTATTTTTGAAAATAAATATCATTTTGGGGGTCCTTCACATGAAAAAGCACCACTGACATAGAAACATAGGTTTTTCTAAAAACCTTAGAAGGATTTGAAATATTCAAAGACTTGCACAAACATCACGATTCTTCAAAAATAGCAGATCGCAACGCGGCAATCGGTGCCGCGCTGTGAGCTTGTATATCTGCTATTTCTCAATAGTTAAAGCACAAAATAATTGTGCAGGGGCCCGCAGTGAATCCTTGTACCCATGCAGGGCCCAGAATTTGGTGCGACACCCCTGCGTGAGCACAATGATAAAACAATGTTCCCACTTACGGTGCACATTGTGTTTCCTGACTAAAAAAGACAACAAAAAGTGAATGAAACTGTGCAGAATTTCATTCAATTTATCATTTCGCTTATTGTTTATGTTCTAAAACATTTTGCTGGAGAAACAGTGGTGTTTTCTTTAGTTTTTCTTCAATAATGGGGACACTTCTGGGGGTAAACAAGAATGTCACTTTCAGTAAGATAACGGAAAGAAAAACGTGATTCTGTTGTTGTTCGTTTCACTGATAAAAGTCAAGGCTACAGTTCCTCTTTGTACTATTTTGTTGCTGTTGCTACAACACTGGAGATGTCACACACACAAGGACATACACATACACACACCTCACATTTATAATGACTATTTTTTTTATAAATGTGATTCTATACTTGCTACCGCTTTAATATCTCCTCCCTTCTTTGCCAATGCCCTAATTTGATGCCAAATGCATGTTCTGCAATGCCCTATTGCCATTAACCACATAAACCCTACTTAAGTACCATGCATAGTAGTACATAAGGACCGCAGGAATACACACGCAACGGAGGGTGAGAGAACTTTACTCCGTTTGGTCCGGTTTGACTCCCAGTACGTAACACTCCGGATGATTTATCTCCATATACGGACCCTAACGGACAGCACCCAACTGGACGGACTGAACATACAAGATGTATCCGTAGCAAGAAGTACCCACGGCCACCGTTGTCAAACATAGGCGCAGTAGTGAGGAAAATTACTTTTCCTCTGCTCTATTACAGCGGTTCTCAAACTATGTGTCCCAATGATAAATATATTGTATCAAGAAACGGTATAAAGGAACGTCGCCAACAGGACGGCTTGACACACACACACACACGCGTGTGCGCGCGCAGTCACACACACACCGCCTATCCTCCTCCAACAGCTGCCAAAAAGATATACCAAATAGCTTAGCCAAAAACAGCAGATCTCCAAGCTAAAAACAGGTCCCAGCGCAACACATTGTGAGCTTGCAGATCTGCTGTTTTGGCCCCCAGAATAGGGAGGGTCCGCTCATTTTTCTGCCGGTCCGAGTAGCGTTGGCAGGTTAGCAACTCACCAGCGTCGGCAGGTTATTAGCTAATCACCCGCATCACGGTTACTGAGGTTAGGATTAGGGTTAGGTTTAGGCATAGTTTTACTGAGGTTAGGGTTTAGGTTAGGTTTAGTTCGTCGGCATACCGGCCCGTCAGCATATTGACACGAACCCAGAATAGGGACGCTAGGGTTTAAGTGGTCAACGTCCTGCATATCCATGCACGCCACTTTGTAGGAAGCCTTATGTCAAACGATAATCACTTAATTTTTTTGGGGGGAGGGGGGGCTGTCAAATGCCAAGTCCAAAGCTATTCCTGGTAACATGAACTTGGTACTCCAGAATGCCATGCTTCCTCTGTCTGACTGAGACCCGGGTTCTGTCATCAGCAGCCTCTGGATCGGGGGGGGGGGGTGGGGGGGGGGGGGGGGGGGGGTGTTGACTGTCACAAGAGCGTTATTTGGAATTGCACACGCGTTCTGGGCGGAGGCGTTGATTATTGTCCACGACACTGCAAGCGGCGCGAAGGCCAGCGGACCTTGGCCAGGGCCGCGCGGCCGGCGGAGCGCCGCGCGAGTTACGAAGCCGTGGTGAATGCAATCGTTCTATTTATGCCCAGGCCATAAGGCCTGGGCAAGCGCACGATAAACGCACCGCGCACCTCTGTGCGGTCCAAGCGGCCAAAAAGGAGCGCTCCCTAGCGCCAGTTCAGCCAATCAAAAGCTTCCATGGGCGGGGTTTGCCCAGAACGCGTGTGCAATTCCAAATAACGCGTCACGCGAGTGTCCTGGTGTGTGCAAAGCATGTCCACTTAGTAATGCACACACACACACACACACACACACACACACACACACACACACACACACACACACACACACACACATACAGACACACATGGAACTCAAAGTGCACGCTTCATCCTCAAGGTCAAGAGGCTGCTGTGAGGCAGAGGTCCCCCCCCCCCCCCCCCCCCCCATCATTGACAGCGTGACGGACCAGACTTCCATTGTACACAAACACATGTTGCGCTGTCTCCTAGACGTGGCCTGACAGCGCGACGGAAGGCCGACATCACACGAAAACCATCCATGCATTTCAATGAGGAAGAGGGGGCCTTGTTCAGTGTTAAAGTTGTTTCTGCCTGTGTGTGTGTGTGTGTGTGTGGCGTTCGTGTGCTCGCGTGCTTGTGCGTGCATGTGATCTGCGCGTCTCTGCAGGCACGTGCACACATAGACATCAAGGGGGGCTTGAGCCCCTGCCTTTTTATCCTTCTGTAAAAAAAGTTCCCTCTCCAGACCATGAATGCAGTTTTTACTATGGTGAAACAAATGCAAGTACCCTCTTTCCATGCCATACCGGTAGATGAAGGCAGCATTCAAGAGAATTGCCTGAACTTGAATGCATCGTATGTTGAAAGAATAACCCTCTCTGTGTAGAAATCAATAATATCGAAAATAGCCTACCTACAAGCTCACAACGTGCCGTGCTGCGACGCGTTGTGAGCTTGGAGTTCTGCTATTTTCGATATTTTCACCAAAAGGCCCTTTTAGAGATTTCAGCCCCTGCCTCTCTAACATTCTCTGCACGTCCCTGCGTCTCTGTGCGTGCGTGCACGCCCGTGTGTGTGTGTGTGTGTGTGTGTGTGGTGGGGGAACAGCAGCAAAGCTGAGACACATTTGCAAGCTGGACGGCCTCAGCCCAGTATGTAATCCAAAACCAGGCCAACGATCATCATCTCTCCCCGCGAGCGCTGGCTCACTCCTGATTTATGATTCCAATGAATATTGATCCCTACCCCCCCCCCCCCCCCCCATCCTCCTCTCCCTGCGTCCATTTCTCCTTCTTACAAAAGAGTGAATGATGTATGTGCATTGATTTCCAATCAATTATATTTATTCTCATTTTATTTAAGCTTGGACAAATTTTTCCACGGCCTCCTTCACCCACGCAGGATGATGCATCTCTATTGATGGTGCTGTACAGTGCTCCTTGCTAACTGCTTGCTTGGTGCTGGCTGTGAAAGAATGAAAGAGATTTTGCTTCAGAATCAGTTGTCGACACATACTGTACTTACTTAGTTTTACTTCGACTGCTCTGCACCCCTGTGTCTTCCACCACAATTAGGGCTGTCACAATTATTACATAATCGTCTAATCGTGATTTTTTTTGACATAATCGTGATTATTTTTCATAATCGTCATAATTGTTTCCATGTAGAAAAAATGTTCATATATTTAAAAAAAGTTCAAACATTGTGGAAATAGCAGATCTACAAGCTCACAACGCATCGCATCGCGACACGTTGTGAGCTTGTAGATCGGCTATTTCCACTATCAAAGTTATTTTTTAAGTAGTAAGTTGTCAAATATGTCAGTAATTTCTTTGTATATTTAGGTTATGTTTCATATCTACCATGTACAACTTCTAAGCCTAAAAGCCAAACAGAAATGTAATTATCAACGACAAAAACACAATTAAATCGTTAATCGCAGGCTTTGCTTTGCGAAATAATGTACAAATTTGAAACTTGGAGATACAAGGTTTCTGTCTGACAGTGACGATTTACTTTGTTGGCCGCCCAGCCCCCAAAATGGAACGAAGGCTGACATTTTATTTTTATTTTTTTCCTAATGGCCGGCCTGGACTGGCCGGGAATGAACCGGCCGTTCGGGAGTTGTCCCGCGTTTCCCAATGGCCAGCACGTCCCTGGTATGGAGAGCAGAACAACAGAGGGTCTCCAGTCTCTCCACTGCGCCAAGGTTAGCCAGAAAAACCCCCGTAGAACAACTCACTGATTGAGTTGACAGTGATGTATTAAAATGGGTCATCCTGTAATTGCTCTTTCCTGTGGCTACTGCCCGGGCTGGGATTGCATAACGATGATAAAAGCTGTGGAACCTGGCTTCTCCCAGATAAAAGCTGCCATGCGGCACCCCGCGCATTCTCTAAATGCTTCATCAGAGGGGCCTTCTGTAAGATGTGATTACGGTTAGACCTCAGCGCTAATGCTCCTTAGGGAGCCAACGGTAGCCCTGTGATTCATCACACAGATAGTGTCAGGACCTCTGACAAAGTCTGAGATGCATGAACGATCAAGGTTGCTATATTAGTGTGCCATGATAAACCAAGCATCGCCTTACTCCTCCCATGCCCGCTCGGGACATTTGTGATTTGTAAAAGAAAGGTCCGTTATTGTGAATGGACCCGCTGAACTTTTTCTACTGCCAAAATGTCCAGTGAGGCCTGGGCAAGACATAATGAATAGCTCCCATTAGTGACACAAAGGCCGACTGAAATTCCTTTTAAAGGGACTTCTGAGGCCAGGTCCTGGGTTCAGAAGACACATTGCATCACCATATGACTAAATCAGATGCTATGAGTGACAAATATGGCTCTGCAGCCCTGAGAGTGACACAATAGAAGCTCAGTCCTCCGCTGGGGCTGGAAGCGGAGAGGACGGCCACTCGGGAAAACAATGTGGGTTCTGTCCAAAAATGTTGTTTGTCTCATCTTGCGCCGGGTAGCGTGCCATGCTGTATTCTCATAGCCAATTGACTTCATGATGAACTTATGCAATTTGCTGGACTCAGACTGGCAGGGGTGTCACAAGGGGGGGAAAGTGGGACTGAGTTACTAGGGGCCAATTATTTTATACTATTGAAAAACAGTATAAGCTCGCTCGCTGCGAGCTTGTAGATCTGCTATTTTTGAAAAGTCGTGAAAATGTGTGCAAATCTTTGAATATATGTATTTTTTAAGCGACCGTTTGTAACTCAAATTTTGCTTCTGGGGGGTCCCTGGAACTAAATATTTTGAGATTGGTGTCCTTGATATGAAAAGGTCTGAGCACCACTGACATTCGAAACGTAGGTTTTTCAAAAAACCTTAGAAGGATTTGAAATATTCAAAGACTTGCACACATTTTCACGATTTATCAAAAATAGCAGATATATACAAGCTCACAGCGTGGCGCCGAGTGAGCTTGTATGTCTGCTATTTTTCAATAGTTAAAGCACAAAATGGGAGTGAATCCTTGTACCCATGCAGGGCCCTGCATTTGGTGTGACACCCCTGGCTGGACTCAGACTACTGGCCTCTCCTGACTTGAGCTTTTACGGGTTTCCTCGATCTGTACGTCCTCCTCCAAAGAGGAACCCGATAAGAATACGTTGCATGATGTAATGCCATTGGCAAATAAACATGTGGTGGAATGCGGTCTGTGGAATGAGGAGAGACGCTCTCGGTGGAAGATGCCTGCATGTCAACGCATGCAAGTGGCATTATGGATGTTGAAACTTGTCGTGAGGCACGAATGTGGAATCCCATTGCACAAGGCAAGACAGGATGTCAAATCTATGTAAGATGCATAATGATAAAAACAAAAACAAAATCTTAAAACATTTAACTTAAGTTCTATAATACATTGCATTGCATTACAGTAAAGCCCACAATATGCATCAATCAATCATCAAACATGCCAAGTATGAAAATGTTTGATGTCATAGGACCATAATACAAAATGAATACACTTCTGGCCTAGCCTACTCAAACTCTTGACTTGGTAAACTGGATCTGAGTTGGCTCTATGCTTGGACCACTTTTGTGAGCTTGTAGATCTGCTATTTTCGGCAAATGTTTGCACCAGAATATGGATGCTGGGGTTCAATTGGTTAAAAGTTATTGCAGCAATTCTGTGTATGGTGTGGAATTTTACTTGCACTTCATCAGAACTGATCTGACAAACATGCTTCACGTAAAACAACTTTTGAACATAAAGTATGTGGACAGTTGACACTTTATTTCCACAGAATGTCCAATAGCCTATCTGGGGAAAACTTAATTTCAAGGGAAAAGAAGAAGAAGAAAAAAAAGAAAAAGAAGGGGAAACAATCTGTAATCAAGGGTGGTAGCCAGGCAATAGTGGTGGCATCATCATGTCACAACTCGCAAGCGGCCAACTGCTACTGGGTAAAGTTGCATTAGAATTAAATGTTTCCCAAAAAAGCAAAAAGAGGAAACTGGTGTTGCGGCCACCGGCTCACATGCGCACTCTGTGGTGAAACATGGTGGTAGCCTGCCTTTTTGCGCACACTCTCACACACACAGCTAGAGCTCCAGCACCGAAAGACCACGGATCGCAGGCAGGCCAGCAGCGTATATATACAGTTCTAAAAATAGTCGTCCAATGAACGGCGAGCGAGCTGTGGGTCAAACGCTCCAATCACAGAGGAGACACGGCGAAATCGCATCAACGGGCGAGCGCGATTGGCCCGGCGTGATATCATATGCGCTCCTGCCCGCTGGTGAGAGCCGATTGGTTGGACGCTGCGTGCGCGTAGACGCGCCGGGGGAGGGTTGCCTGCGAGGTTTGAATAGGGAAGTTTGCAGAGCGCACGACTCTCCTCGACCATCCAGTCCACTGTTTGCAAACACACACACACATACTTGAACGGCAAGCACGGATCATCCGATCATCTGATCTGCTGTATTATATACGATTCAACGACGGGGTGTCTTGGGGTTTTTTTTTTGCATCGAAGCCGCATGCAAGTTTTACGCAGATTACGCACGACAACAACAAGGATACTTGACAACACCACTTCTTTTTGATTTTGTCTTTCATGTCGCTCGATCTGAAGAGATATTTCCCTAAAAAAGTGCAGCTGATTTTACGCCTTTTTCTTTCTACCGCTTTTTTTTGGAAATGGATGTTCTACCCATGTGCAGCATCTTTCAAGAACTTCAGATAGTTCACGACACGGGCTATTTTTCAGCCTTACCGTCTCTGGAGGAGTACTGGCAGCAGGTGAATATATCATCAGTCCATTTTAAAGTTATGAATGACTTAGCTTGTGTTTTATGTGTGGGTGTGTGTTTTTTTTTTTTTTTTTTTTTTTGAACGCGACACGGATGTTTTTAAGCGCGCATGAGGAGGAAATGTGTGTCAGTCAGTCTAGTATTAACCACTTGAACCCCAGCATCCATCATAAAGCAAAGACAACGTGAGCTTGTAGATCTATTTTGGAGAGAAGGGATTTTTTTTGTGTAGGAAAAAAAGGGGAATGTTACAGAGACAACTCTCGTCTCAGGTCCTCCTAGACTAGAGATGGTTTAATTGGATTAAATGGCGTTTTATTGCACATTTTCATTCCGGGCACACGTGAACGTGCATGTTTGATAAACGTGCCAGTCAGAGCCATATATCGTAAGTTATTGTGATGCGGAGAAGTTGACAAGCATGTGTGGGCACAGTGACAGTGGATCAGTGCTTTGACAGCTCCAGTCCAGGCTCTGTCTGTGACTGTGAGGATGAATGGAGTGCAGCTCGCAGGGGTTCAAGAAGCAGTCTGCTGTATTATTTTGAGCAGCATGAGTTATTTAACCAGGTGTTTTCGATGCCTGGCAGTCCGTCGGCAGGGTTGGCATTTCAGCTCTGCAAGAGAGAGAGAGAGAGAGAGAGAGACCTACACACAGTCAGACAGAGAGAGAGAGAGGATCCGTCACCTCGTATTCGGTCCAAAATGTGTCGGAGAGAGATAGCGACAGGAACTCGCGTCAATCAGCGGATGTGTGTAGACTTACTGCAAGGCCAGTGGTTCTCAAACTTTTTCAGGCCAAGGACTCCAAAAATTGACAATTATCAGCTCACGGACCCCCATTTTAAAAGATATGCTCATATAAGAGAAGATTTTTATGGCTCTATCAGTGATTCCTAACCCCCAGTTTGGCATGCATTAGGCTACGGACCCCCATTTAATGGCATTTCTATCTCTGACTGAGACCCCAATTTATATTGTAAAAACCATGTTAATTTAACTCTGAGAGTGTACACATGGAACCAAATGGACCCACTGAGTTACATACCCCCTCAAGGACCCCTGGGGGTCCCCCGGGCCGGGAACTCCACTTCGTGAACCTATGTCGTATTCGGTCCAAAATGTAGGCTACTACTCATTCAAATGAATACAGGCAGATGCATCTGTGTGGGTACCTTTAGATCTGTGTGTGTGTGTGTGTGTGTGTGTGTGTGTGTGTGTGTGTGTGTGTGTGTGTGTGTGTGTGTGTGTGTGTGAGAGTGTGAGTGTGAGTGAGTGTGTGTGTTAAAGGGAATGCACTGCATTTGCTCGGCTTTATTCCAGAAAGATCATGTAAAATGAGCTAGATTACGTGATTGTAATCGATCTCATTTTACCTGCTTCAGGGCATTTGGTGATTTTGGCACGGAGCCCTTAACTTGAGCTGTTGGCATCATATTGTTTCCAAAGCAGAAACATGTTGTGGTTAGGGAGCTCTTCTGTCGCAGTGTTTCACGTTGCACGTCTTTATTTAACTAACTGAATTGCTTAATAGTAGGCTATTTTTCACTGCTGGTTTTATTTCACTTTGTACTCGTATCCTAATTGTATTCCGTTTTGGAAGGAAGCACATTCATTTTGCACCATGTGAGTCATCCATGGGATAGACGATATGATAGTATCAAATGTCAGAGATGGGCCAATTCCAGCTCGCATGAGTAGGTACCAGTGCAGCTGGAAAACATTGTGTAAGAGAGCGTTACGAGTATGCCTAGAGCCATGTCAGAGACACTGTGCCATATGCACCTCATAATGAATGGCCTTGCCTGCAGAGTCCCACAGCTTTGAGTTGCACACTTAAACCAGTGTGTCTCCACTAAGAGCATTGGCCTGACACTGAGGAAGGATGTGATTGCATGTCAGCCAGGCCCCTAGCATGAGGACAGGGAGCTGAACGGCTCATGTTAAGAGGGGAAGTTGGGGCAGCTTCCTTAAAAGGACTCTAAATTTGTCCACAGTGAGTCACCCGACCGCTGAAACGAGAATGCACATTTAAATGCTCCCTTTGCACTTAGGTGCAGAAGTGGTCAGAGTTTCGGGGCTGTCAGCTCAGCTCAAATGGACTCACCACTCATCCCACAATGAAGGCCCATGTGGAGCATGCTGATAACATGACAGGTTGTTTGCGAGACGACTGGAGCTTACACTCCTTGTGCCAGTGGGATGTTGACTTGATCCTGCCATAGCTCTCTAGCAGTCTACCAATTACACTTCCAAGATGCATTTCTTTTGCATCTGCTACTGTGTGGTATATTGTAGGATGTATTAATAAAACCTTAAACATGGACCCATCGTTTGTCTATTTGCACACAACACTGAGGATTTTTCTCCGTATATTTGTGTGTGTATAGGCAGGCAGAATACAATTACATCAAGCTTGCCTAGCAAACATGTGGTGTCCTACTGCTATTAATTGTGCAGAGGCAGTCAGCAATGTTCCTGTTTGTGTCTGTGATAAACATTTCGTCCACAATAGACCACACAGCACAATTTTAAGCACATGTCTACATAAGTACCCTTAGCCTGAATAGTTATTTCAAGGATTCTCAATTCTCATTCATCCAAGTATTCTATCTCTCTCTGTGTCTCTCTCTCTCTCTATGACCTTTTATTCTCAAGATAAAAAGAAGCTATATTCTTCTATTGATGTGTATACTGATAGCATTTTCTCATTTCTCTGCACTCGTCCAGACATGCTTGGAGCTGGAGCGATATCTACAGAATGAGCCTTACGTCTCCACGTCCAACATAAAGTTTGACAGCCAGGAGGACCTCTGGAGCAAGCTGATCTTGGCCTGCGGGGACAAAGCCAAGGCAGAGTCTGACCCAAAGATCCCCGTAGACCACGAGGAGGACAATCAGGACAGCCACAGTTTGGACAACAACAGTGTGAACTCGGATGTCAGCAGCGAGGCCTCAGACAGTTCCGAGGAGCTCTCGCCCACACACAGCTTTACCCACAACCCCCTGGGCTCCGTCTTGGTTGGCTCTGGACCTTTTAGCCCCTCCATCATTAGCACTCCGCCGTCCTCTCCGGAGGCCAGCTCGGAGCCCGGCAGCATGATGATGCAGGGCTGGGGCGCCGGCGTGCACGCCGAGTTGCACTTGCCGGTCAAAATCAGGACCGGTGGTGGTGGTGGGATCGGGAAAGGTTCGGAAAAGACGGGACTTGTCTGCGGCGGGGAGGCGTCGCCGGACGGCAGGAGGAGAGTACACAGGTGTCACTTCAACGGCTGTCGCAAGGTTTACACAAAGAGCTCCCACCTCAAAGCACACCAGCGTACTCACACAGGTAAGCTGCAAAACAGCCCGTCAGGGTCCTCTATGCTATGACACTGGTTCTCAAACATTGACATTTGAAGGTCTCCCCTTAACTTTGACAGTGTACAAATGGACCCTGACAGGTCCATTTGGTTCCATTTGTCCACTGTCAAAGTTACAGACTTGCAAGGGTCAATTTAGACCCCCATAAAGGAACCCAGAGGGTCCCTGAAATCCACTTTTAAGAACCACTGCTCTATGAAAGCAAAGCAGGGATTGTTGACACATTTTCACTTGTTGCATAAAAAAGGCTTTTCTTTGAACTAGATTCAGTGTTAAAGAACATGAACTGTACGTACACACACACTCACACACACACACATGCACAATTTATTCTCCTCCAAAGAACCTTTATAATTGTATGTATACAATATAACATACAAACCTTATATCGTATTGTAGAAAAAAAAGGAAGTGCTATTAATGTAGTCTTTTCCACCCTAATGGCATTGTCCGGCCATTGTGTAATGTAATTAAAGGTCCACATTGCATGTCCTCAGCCAGAGTGCTGCGAGTATTAGCTCTGCATGGCTGGATAGCTAAACTGTGACCTAATCTAACTGGAATGTGACTGACTGGGTGAGAGAGAGAGGGAGAGAGAGCAGGGGGGTGGTGGGAGGGCTGGCACATGGGGGATAAAAGGGACTCGGTCCCTCAAAACAGATTGAGTTTCACCATGGGAAAGGGTGAGGGGCGGGGGGTAGGCAGGGGCGCTGCTGAATTGGACGGGTTTGAATGGTCATTTGACCGCGTCTGATTTTTGATTAGCAGCGTGCAATTGCACGTGTGGCTTTTTCTCCACGGGACCTCTCTCGCTCTCTTGACCTACAAAGTCGGTTGTTTTCTTTTACATCCCAGCTACGTAAGACTAAGAGCGCGCTCTTTGCATTCCTGAGATGTTTCGCATTACATAACGTAAGAAGAGATGTGATCCAACAGGTTCAGTGGAAACCGGGTTTTGAGTGACTTTGTTACCAACTATGTCTGTCAGTCTATGATTTATGTCTGACCAGAGGCATTGCTCATTTGAATGCATTTAAATAACAATGACAAACAAAGACACGCATAGTGCCCAAGCATGGCTTTTAGCTCACTGAAGAAAAAAGAAAAAAAAACGTCATTCTTTTCCTACCTGACTAAACTTACAAGGCAATTTGTTCTATGCTTGTTCTATTTTCCAGGTGAGAAGCCATACAGGTGTTCGTGGGAGGGCTGCGAATGGCGTTTTGCACGAAGCGACGAGTTGACCAGACACTTCAGAAAGCACACTGGGGCAAAGCCATTTAAATGCAGTCACTGTGACAGGTAAGGCAAAAACAAGAAGAACATGGCCTAGATCTGATAACGCTGCGTATACCATTTAGACAGATAGGATTAAAGGCATGGGTCCTCATTGACGTGTTGTGCTTTTGTTGTGCCATTGCGACAAAGAGCATGCTTTGAAAGATTGAAAGCAATGATAGTGTATTTAAACGATTGACAACAATCAGGGGGAGTTAATTTAGTCACGTTTTGAGTGTTTTGCATTGCTAAATTAAAAGACGAGTTTATACACGCACACTTCAGGTCATTGAATTATTATTATTTTGAAATCCCAAAGACTTGTTAACTGGATCTCAAGTTTTACATACAGCTAATCTCACAGATGCCTGTAGTGTAGAAGCTTGTCATTTATTTTTTCGGAATGCACGTTATTTAACATTGCAGCAGTAATCTATTACCATTAGGGATGGAACGATATGAACATTTCATATCACGATTATTGTGACAAAAGAAATCGCGATTTACGATATTATCAAAATTATCAAAATCCATTATTCTGGGGTGGAACATTTGCCAAAAAATAGCCGAGCGACGCGTTGTGAGCTTGTAGATCAGCTATTTTTTGGCAAAGACATTTGATAGAGAGTGACAAAAGACTGTATCAAGTACGTATATTATAAGTACCTTTTACCAATTATAGAGGGTTTAAGTGGTACCGGATATGCAGCCCGACAAATAAAAGGTGAATTGATCCCAGTGCATTACGGAGGACGATGTCACCATAATTGAAATTTCCACAATACGATTATCGTGAGTGTTTTTTATCGCGATAAACGATAATATCGCGTATCGTCCCATCCCTATGCAGCAGTAATCTATTACCATTTGTCGACTCTAAAAGATCTCTCTTTTCTTCTCTTCCCTGGGTATACAGATGTTTCTCCAGGTCTGACCATCTGGCTCTTCACATGAAGAGACACATCTAGAGCAGGGCGAGCACCAACCAACCAACCAACCAACCGCAGCGGAGGAGAAGAGAGATAAGAAGCGCTGCCTCCCGACCGACCGGTCTCTTGGTTGAACTGCCCCAGAGCAGAGAGGCGGGAGCGTGTTCCAGCCAAAGCATGCCATTTTGCACCATTCTCAATCCCAGTGCCTCTACGGACCTCTCTGCTTATTCTTTTTTGCAGCGATGAAGAAGAAGAGGACAAAATCAAAGGATGGAAGAAGAATCGATTTGAGAAGGACTTAAAGAGACGTAAAAAATAAAAAAAATAAAAAATACAAAAAACAAGAAGAAAATCACACAAAAAAAAAGAGAGACGGACACAAAAAGGAATGAGTGAATTGTATGTATGGTGCATGATGTTTCGGGGGGGTCGATCGATCCCCCCCCCCCCGGGACAAGCAGATACACTGGTACTTTACAAAACGCAAAACTGTCTGAGGTAAGCATGTGTGCACTGTGAATGTCTGTGACTGGCTGACTGCCCCCCCACCACCACCCCCTCACCCGTGAACGGAGACGAGAGAGGATCGAGGTCGAGAGAGACAGACGGGGGCGGATGTAGGGAGGGGGGGGGCTGGGTACCAATATTGCTGAGGACTGAATGGGTTTCTCTGGGGGGAACAAATTCCTTTCTTTTCTTTTTTTTTCTCCTCCCGGTCATGTGAGGATGGGCTTGAGAGGAGATGCCTGTGTCTCAGGCAGGCACCCAAGAAGACTGGGGCCTTGGGTTTGGATGAGTAAAAGGGGGGGTGGGGATGACTTGCCCTCCCCTCCTCCTGGGCAGCGATCCAGGGGCCAAACACCCCCCCCCCCCCCCCCCCCCCCCCCCCCCTGCTGCCCCCCAGTCACTGTATGAGAGAGGAGCTTTTTTTGGTGTTTTTGGTGCAGCTACTAAATGTGCAATGTGTTATGTAGCCTGGTTTATGACTTATTTCTTTCTCTTTTTTTTTTTTTTTTTTTTTTTTTTACAAGCTACAAAATTGATTTGTAGTAAACATTGTATAAGCTTGTGTGCTTAGAGGTATAAACACAACTATACTATAACTTCAGTATCATTAGACAGGTGTTGCATGGTTCTAGGGTTTGTACAGTTTCCTGTTTCCACTGTAATCAGGACTGCAAATAGTTTTCAATAAACGTGCAGCTAAAAACGCAAAACGGTTAAATGTTACAACATTGTACATAAAGCCTTGACGATCTACCTTCTGTTTAAATGTCATCCATCATGCTCATGCCTGTTTCACGTTTTGGCTGGAAATGTCACCACTGCTTACAGACACAGAAGTCATTAGGGCTGTCACGATTATGACATTTTACATGACGATTAATTGTCACTCAAATAATTGCGATTAACAAATTAATTGTGTTTTTGTCGTTGACAATTACATTTCTGTTTGGCTTTTAGGCTTTGAAGTTGCACATGGCAGATATGACACATAACCTAAATATACAAAGAAACTACTGACATATTTGACAACAAGAACATTGATAGTGGAAATAGCCGATCTACAAGCTCACAACGCGTCGCGATGCGAGCTTGTAGATCTGCTATTTCCACTATTTTTGACTTAAAAAAAAACATCTGTACATTTTTCAACATGGAAACGATTATGAAAAATAATCATGATTATGTCAAATAATTGCGATTAGACGATTATGTAATAATTGTGACAGCCCTAGAAGTCATTAATGGAGTTATTGGTTGTTTTATTTCACTCATCCATTGCCTTTGAGGACTATTCTTTGAGATTTTTGTACATTCTTTCCATTTTCTATCTGATAATGCACTGTTGACCCTTAATGGTGCCTTATGCAAGTGACTTTGCCCTGTGATGGAGGTTTGCCCAGTTTTGGGAGATCACATTTGTTATATGGGTGATTTGAAAAGCTTGTTCAAGGCTCAATTACCTATGGATTTGCACCTCTTCTGTTTTATCGACAGCTGCCCCAGGCCTTTTGTCTTATGTTTGAGGTTAGTGTATGAAAATGTTCATGTTTGGGAAATTATATCTTTTTTTATTTATTTTTGTTTTAGTTAGGATACTTCCTTGAACGGACGCACCAAATTAATTGATGTATAATGAATCACATTTGGTTGAGTCAGAGAGACCCTGTAAGACAAATGCTGTATGTGAAGAGCACTTAAAAAAATCCTTTATTAAAAAAAAAAGAAAAGAAAAAACATTTACTACTGTGTAGTATGTACTGTAATCCATTAACGCAACCCAACAAAACAAAAAGCAAGATTTCTTTGCATCTATTTGAGGAGAACGCAGAATTAAAATACGAAGCAGCTGCTTTAGCATGAGAATTTAAGGCCCACCACCATCACCCTCTTTGCCCCCCCCCCCCCACCCCCACCCCCACCCAACATCACCTACCATTCCTGCAAGCAAGACTGAAGAAAAAGCTAAAGATTTATTGTAATTAACAGGCTGCAGTTGGACAGGCCTTGCCTTGTACTGCCTCTCGGTAATGAATTGCTAAAGGCTTTGTTGGCATGGAATCTGTCACAGACTGCTGACTGTGTAGGTTGGTTATTGACCTGTCTGGGGAAGCGTTGTTCTAGCCTGAGCTGAAACAGTATTATGAAAACCGAGGGGGGGGGGGGGGGGGGGTTGGGTTGTGTGTGTGTGGGTGAACGGGGGGTGGGTATAGTTGATGGCCTCTCTGGAACCAGATAAAGATCATCCATTTCAGCTGACCTGCCATCAGTGCATATGTACACCGCTGGCAAAGACCCCTGGCCATGGCGTTTTTGCCCTTAAAAAAAAATCCCATTCGCTTAGGGGAATCTTTGAATCTTTTTTCTTTGAATTTGTTGTAGGCGAGGATGTTTGGAAAGGGTAGATATCAAAATAACGAGGGAGCATCTCTGCTAAACAAGAAATGTGACTAGATGAGCAGAAAACGTCAAGGTCCTGCTGCAGTGGAGGGAGAGAATGTGATGTTGCAGCAGTGTGTAGTGTGCTCTGACACATGGCTTTCACACGGGTTGCTGAAAGAGACAGGACGAGTACAAACTTGAAATCGAAGTTGGCCGTGGGGCTAAGGTTTATTTGTTTTATTTCTTTCTGTGGGATGGGAGAGTATTATAGCTCCCAAATAATGGCAGCCAATACTGTTCAGCTGGTAATTGAGCCTTGATTCTACTCCATGTTTGCTTGCATCTTTAAACCGATACTTTCCCATCACTTCTCTATCTTGCTCCTTCATCCATTATTCCTCCCCCCCCCCCCTCCGAAATGTTACGTACTATCTTTATCACACACATGCAGACGCACACACAAACACACACACACACACACACACACACACACACACACAAACACACGAAACACAGCTCTTTGTTCTCAACAGAAATGTTTGTATAAGAAACAAAAAGACAAAAAAAAAAAAAAAAACTTTTGTAAAATTGTTATGTTTATGCTTTATGAAATTTTTATTTGAAATTGTTTTGCAAAATTGTTATATTTCTGTATGAATGTATTTTTTATTGGAATAATAAGAAATTCTTATCAGACTTTTGCCGCTTGTCTTAATTTGTTGACTGCATTATGTTCAAGGATTAGGCTTTAGGGTTGGGAGTCTGTGTAGACTAGCTGTATTTAAACACACTATTGTAGATCGCACTATTAGTATAAAGCAGGCCTTAAGACAGGGGTCTTCAACAGGGGGTCTGGGACCCCTAGGGGGTCCTCAGAGTTACTACAGGAGGTCCTCCAAATCTTTTGTTTTTCCCACCTTTTTTATATTAACCACTTGAAACCTAAGCAACCTAGTCCATATTCTGAGAACCAGAAAACAGCAGATCGGTAGATCTGCTATTTTCGGCAAAGAGTTTTGGAAGGGAAAAAGAGCAGACTAAGTACAGTGAAAGGTCAAGTGTATTAAGTATTGATGTGGTTCAAGTGGTTAAATATCTGAAAACACAAATTGAATCCAAAATACACTGATGATTGTGCTGTCAAATAATGAAACTATACGGTATATGGAATCTATGAACAGATTGCGGGGGTCCCTGCATCATCGCTCTCTCAACTAAGGGGTCCTTGGGCTGAAAACGTTGAAGACCACTGGCTTAAGAGGTTAATAGATTTGTTGAAATATGCAAAATTCTTGATTATTCGATAAATTGAATAAGTAAAAAGTAATCAATAGAATAATCGCCAAGCAGGTAATTGATGGTTGCAGCCCTACTCTCTTTCAGTTCTGTTACACACCATTATATTCAGGGGGTTATGCTCTAGGTGTCTGTGCAGAATGTAGCTATATTTAATAGATTTAACACATGCACATTATCGTGCATGTCGAAGGGTACATTTCCGACGCTTAAAATCACATCATGAATGAGTATCACGGTAGTACTTCAATAAGCACAGCCGGGGGCCTCATTGTAGATCACAATTCTTGATGACTTTAGGAAATTATACAAGTGGGATTAATTCCTAACTACTTCCTTATACATTTTGTCCTTCAACTGGATTTAATGTACCTGTTCCTCGCAGTTTTGTATACTGTCAGCCTGACTGTGTTTACAACCCTCCTCTTCCTGACTTGTAAATACCAGTGTGAAAATAACTCCAAAAACAGCAAATTATATCTTTGGGGGGAGAAAAAGGCCTGGTTGCTAAAGAGAAACCTGAACTAAGAGTATACCTCCTAGTTCTCGACAAGGTTTCTGTGCCAGAGTTTATCTCTTCTACCCCTCGAAGTTAAAGCTAAGACATTGCAGTGGTTTCATTTATAGCAGCGACTGACTGCTAATGGCTTAAAGCTAGCTGGCTCTCATCAAAGCAGTATAAATAATTTATCTCTGTCTCTTACAGCCCATGGCATTTAATTAGAGAGCGCTTTTATACATGTGTTAGATAATTAACTCTACTTGACACAAATAATGGTACAAAACAGCAATGGATAAACCAAAAGAGCACGATTTATGTTACAACCAACAAGAAAATAATGATGGGGGGGGGGGGGAGAAAAGATAAAATAAAAAATACAAAGAGTTGATCTCTCTCCCCCCTCCTGCTCTCTTCCTTCTGCTTACTGTGTGTATGCTGCTTATAAGCTAGAAGGGGCAGGCAACGTCTAAAGTTCTTCTGATTTGCAGTTGGTTTTCAGTTTAAATGAAGCTTTGCACTCAGTAGTTAATTAAGCTCAGTTTGGAGAACCTCCCAGCCCTGGAATGACAGAGAATGTTATTGCCTCCACATATTGCAGCCCCTCAATCTCTCAAGCTACCAGCACCAACTCACTTGATATATATCAGCCCCACAAACAAATGATTGGGTAGCCTAATTTGTGGTTTAGGTGCAACACGGCCTGCAGGGGGAGGAAGCAATGGCACTTCCTCCTACACAAAGTGCACAGTAAATTCCAGAGAGTTCCTCTGTAACTCAGAATGTTCTGTGCAGTATTTTGTGAGGCCCTTCCCTGCACAGAAAGATCAACTCTGCAGATAAAAGTCATGAATATCTAAACTTCCCATGATTGGGCCTGGAAATGTAGATGCTTGGAGAGAATAATCCAAGCACGGGTGTCGCACCAAATTCTGGGCCCTGGGTACAAGGATTCACTGTGGGGCCCCTGTGCTTTAACTATTGAGAAATAGCAGATATACAACCTCACAGCACGGCACCGAGTGCCGCGCTGCGAGCTTGTAGATCTGCTATTTTTGAAAAATCTTGAAAATCTTCGAATATTTCAAATCATTTTAAGTTCTTCTTTTTTTTTTAAAACCTATGTTTCTATGTCAGTGGTGACGTTTTCATGTGAAGGACCCCCAAGATTATATGTATTTGGCCACGGACCTCAATCTCAAAATAATTAGTTCCAGGGACCCCCAGAAGCAAAATTTGAGTTACAAATGTTGGCGAAAAAAAAATACATATTCAAAGATTTGCACACATTTTCAAAAATAGCTGATCTACAAGCTCACAGCGCGGCACTCGGTGCTGCGCTGTGAGCTTGTATATCTATTTTTCAATAGCTAAAGTAAAAAATAATTAGGGCCCCTCCACCTTGGGCCCCCTGAATCCAAGATCACATTCTTCTTCCAGAGGTCACACATTTGTTTGAGAAAACGTCTTATGTGGAAATGCAGCACACAAAGCATAATATTCTCTGCCATTTGGCTGTGACTCACATACTCTAGATAGCGTTGGAACATCCTCTGGTTGAGTGAACTATAATGGACATATAATGTTTCTTCCCGTAAAAGCCCACTACTAGGATCATGCACTTCGTTTCATGTACGGAGAGTGTGCGTCATTCGCATCATTTCCCACGTAGCTCTCTCTGCTAACCTGTTCTAAAGCCCAAAGGATTAGCGGCAGCCAATACATCACCTTCACCTGTCACGCCGCTCTTATCTTAATGTGCTGAGCATATATACACTGAAGATCTGGGTTTGTGTCCAATCACATCATTACAATGTGTACTAGCGATATGATTTCGACACATTACGAGACACATTACGAGCTACTCGATATCTCATACTACACAACTCACATCACGGCACAACTCATCCCTCAGATGACGAGACAGAGGGACATTCATTTGCTTAAATGTTCAATTTACAGATACCTTTATCAGATGGAATATCAGGCTGGTATTTAGCACCGAAGGACAATAAATGGAAGTTATTCAACCGTTTCAAGGCTGCGTTAGCAGCTGTCTTACGCCATGTTTAGTGTCATCAATGAATCTCAATGAATGTCACTGTCTATCACCTGGTAATTACAACGGAATAGCTAGTGTCTCTTTCGCCCAGCAACTGTGGACACAGTAGAGAAGAGGATTCTTCAAAATTGCTTCTAAATGACAGACTAGCCCCGGAGCAAAAATCAACTGTGCTGTAGTTAACCAAGGCCTATACGTAGCCTATACTGTCGTATGACGAGATATAGCAGATAGACAAGCTCACAGCGCATCGATTCGTGATGATGTGATATGCTGTGAACTTGTGTAGATCTGATATTGTCAGTATAAAATAACATTTTAGAAAAAGAAAATCTGAAAATGTTCATTTTCTTTTTCTAAAATGTTCATTTTATACTGAAAATATTTGCCTATAATGACAAGACCAAAACAGGGAGGCCAGGTTGAAAGTGGTTAAATGAGGGGACATATTAAAGAAAAGAGAAGGTTATCAGCCTTCATGCCTGCTTCATTCAGCCAGTCAGACTGCAAGTCATCACATATGCAGACTACTCTGAAAGAGCCAGCGTCAGGTCTTCTCTCTCTCTCTCTCTCTCTCTCTCTCTCTCTCTCTCTCTCTCTCTCTATTGTGCTTTCTCTCTTACTGTTAATAGCGTCTATTAGGACTCTGGGCTGTAGGGGAAATAGAGCTGAAACCAGAGGTCATGGACCCTCCATTATGTTCTCAGATTGTCAGCGCCTCAGCGGCCGTCACATTCGCTCCTGGCCCGACTAACACCGCCATGCACCACCACCATCATCATCTTCATCCTCATTAGTGTGCTCGTCACCGCGCTGTCCTCATCACCGGGCCTCGTTATCGTCATTGTCGATTTCGCCGTGCGGCCGAGATATGCGCCGCATGCACCATCGGGCTTTGCTGTCCAAATCCCAACGTTTACCCCTCCTTCCTCCAAATCCCCCATTAAATAACGCATATTTGCTTAAATGAATCCCCGCGGTAAATTGGATTCTCCACCTAATTACTGCGTAGCAATTAGCTCCGTAAAACAAAGAGAGAGAGAGAGAGAGAGAGAGGATCTAAGGACTCTTCAAACAACGAAGGACGCGGGCCGATTAGATGTTGTGGGCGCTTTTAGTTTTGTTTCTTTTCTTCTTCCCTGCGAATGTTAAGAACCACACGGCAGCTCTGCTCCTCTCCTCTCCTCCTTTAACGCAGATTAATTTCAGTCACGACAGTGACTATAAAGGCGTCACGATTTGTTTGAAAATGGAGACGCCGGCCTTCAGAGAGCGACGCGTGTGCGCGTGAGAGACAGAGGATTTGCGTGAGTGACAGTGCAAGCCGTGTGTGTCAGTGTGTGCGTGTGCGTGTGTGTGTGTGCGTGTGTGTGTGTGTGTGTGTGTGTGTGTGTGTGTGTGTGTCTGTGGGAGGGGTGGGGGAGGGCTGCACCAGAAGAAGAAGAGTCCCCGCCCGGGTGATGTCATCCAGTGTGACCTGGACGTCGCCAGACTCAGGGTGAAACAGCGAACACGTCGTCTGTGGTCTTATGGAAAGAAAGCTCGGCGGGGATGGTGACGTGACTTCACCACAGCACATCATCATGACCAGAGGACGGACGAGCATGAGGGCAGAGAGAGGCTTGGTTCTAATCGCTTCCTGGAATCCTATTTACATTCATACCACTCAGGGACGTGCAGAGAATGTTAGAGAGGCAGGGGCTGAACTTTCTATAAGGGCCTTTTGGTGGAAATATCGAAAATAGCCGACCTCCAAGCTCACGCTTGGAGGTCGGCTATTTTCGGTACTTGATACCACACTGAACTAAGCATAATCAAGTCAATTCTCAGAGAGGGCAATTCTTTCTACATAAGATGCTGCATTCAGCAATTCTCTTGAGTGCTGCCTTCAGGTATGGCATGGAAAGAGGGCATTTGCATTTCTTTCACCACAGTAAAAACTGCATTCATGGTCTGGAGTGGGCACTTTTTACAGACGGATAAAAAGGCAGAGGCTCAAGCCCCCTTTGATGTCTGTGTGTGCACGTGCCTGATACCACTTGTGGTACCAGCGTGGTGTTCACCTCCATTTAATGACAGGATGGACAGGTTCAAATCATGTGAAAGGTGGTGCACGAAAACAGTTAGCAAACAGTTAGCAGTATGTAAAACCTGAGATCCAATGAACAAGCCTTTTTTATGGGAAAAATAGATGAGTGCAACAGTTAATCACACTAAGAGATTTGACCAATTATTAAAAATATCCATTAATCAATAATTGAATAAAATTATCGATTGATAATCAATCGGTCCTTTGGGCTTGCAACACAACGTGTTTCCAGCTTGTAGATCTGTTATTTGTGCAGAGACTGTTGTGCGATGACGTATAAAATAATGCTTAAGTGGTTACCCGATTCATTGATGTATGAGAAAATAAAGTAAATACATACAAAACACGCTTCTCGATTAATCGAAAGTTTAATCAATAGAATAATCGCGAAAAAATTATAAGTGTGTGTCTGTCTGTCTGTCTGTCTGTTTGTCTATGACTGTAATGTGTGGTACTGACTGTATAGTGTGTGTGTGTGTGTGTGTGTGTGTGTGTGTGTGTGTGTGTGTGTGTGTGTGTGTGTGTGTGTGTGTGTGTGAGCGGCAGAGACAGAGGGGGTTCTGGGTTGGTGCACAGTATACTCAGCTCAAGGTAAATGAGTCCATTTTGAATACAAATCCAGGTCAGTGAGGGTCAGGATCATAATTGTCCCCCATAATTAGATTCCCTCTCCCAGGCTCTGGCTTGTGTCATCTCTGAAAACCCAGCGGCACTGGACCCAGGAGGACGCCCTGAAAAACACACTGTTAGCCTTCTGGGGCCGCGGGTCAAACGGTCAAGAAGAGGCGTATGTGTACACATTCCCACATAATGGTCCCTGGTGTGATGCCGTTTGTGTCCCTGACCTCTATATGACTAACAGTGCTCCCGTTAATGCATCCTTGGTCGGTCACTTTATCACGGCTGTAGACACGATGCATCCTCGTTTGTTTTCATGCAACACCGATACCTGTTTTTATGCAAGCGTGTCATTCTGAACCAGGGCTGGATTAACCATTGGGCCGGTGGGGCCATTGCCAGGGGCCCTTGGCTCTCAGGGGCCCTTGGGGGAACTGGGCCGTGTGGTCACTGACAATTTACTAAAATTAAATGTATCCACCTGTTTCCGCAAGACTTTACTGTAGCATTATCTGCACCACACTTCCGGTTAACAGCAGACATACAAGCTCACGTCGCGTCGCAGATGCAACCGCTGTGAGCTTGTAGATCACACTCGGCAGCGACGCCGGAAATGCCGTTCGCCTTCTGCGCAATGCACGATGGGATGTTGGGAAGTTGTGGATAAGTTAATCAAAAGTCAAATGTGTGGCCCCCTCCTCTGTTGTCTACAGGTGCTTTCTTGGCCCACAGATGATAGCTTAAAATCCGAGCTGGGTAGTGCGCGTCGATAGGGAAGGGGGGATTATGGTGGGGGGTGGGGGGGCCCTAAAAGAATATTGGCCAGGGGCCCTCGCGGGGGTTAATCCGTCCCTGTTCTGAACCAGTGGTTCTCAACCTTTTCAGGCCGCGAACCCCAAAAGAATCATATTTGAACGGGGGACTCCCCACCATGCACACAAGCACTTGGAATTGTATAGGAGTTGGCATTACATTTAGTTTGACTTGACCTATTCCATTGTGAAAATGAATAGCCGATCTACATGCTCACAAAGCCTCGCAACGCGAGGCGTTGTGTGCATATAAATCTGCTATTTTCACAATTTCTGCCTCTAATTTTTGACAATTTTACCAATGTTTGACCGGAGGTACTAAAGAGTCTTTAAAGTCCTTAAATTGTCACTTTAGAAATGTGCAGATACCCTTTATACACTTATATTGTATGTTGGTCTGTTTACTGTTGAGTGAGAAAACAATGTTAACATTTAGCAAAAAATCGGGCGACCCCCCCAAAATAACTTAGGGACCCCTCTGGGGGTCCCGACCCAGAGGTTGAGAACCACTGTTCTAAACCACTTTAGACCGCCTCTAAAGTCGCCACAGGGCGATTTCGAAGAGCGACGCGTTCGATGACCACGGAAAAGGCGAACCATATATTTGCCTTGAAGAGCGCGTTCTGTTTTCTCACCGACTCGCTTCTCCTCTCCTCAATCGGAAGCCTAATCAGAAGGAGAGGCGTGGATTTAATACAAGCCATGGCCAGGCCAAGTGTCAAGCTTTCTCACAAAATGGGGGGTGTGATTTTCTAGTTCATAACAGCACAGACACATTAGATTGTGTCAAGGTCTGACGGTCTGACATGCTTTGAAAAGTCCTCATTTCCCTTCTCCAGGTTAACAGTGTGCATTTGCATTAATCACCATGACAACTGCCTCCTTGCAGCGTGCTATGCCCGGCAGAGGAGAGGAGCAGAGAGAGAGAAAGACAAGGGGAGAGGGGATGCAGAAAGAGGCAGAAAAAGAAAGAGAGAGAGAGAGAGAGAGAGAGAGAGAGAGAGAGAGAGACAATCTCTTGACAAGATGTATTTTAATTTCACACTTGGTGAATACTTTTCGTTTTGCACTTAGAATGTTATTCGTTCAGATTTGCCCAGGCATCAATAACTGCAGCAGACTGGAGACCTGAGTCACAATGCGCTGGGCGAATTAGTTTTTCTTTCTATTGTCTGCTGATGCGTCCTTCATCTCTGCCACTGATATCAAGGACATTAAGTGTAATATCATCGTGAAAAGGGGTAAAATATGAGACTGCACTGTCGTAAAGGTGTCTCTGATTTAAGCTTGTCTTCACCGAAGCTGTTTGAGGTTCACTGACAGCATTAGCACAATGCCAGCCAGGGCAAGTCTTAAATCATTACGGGTACATCGTGAAATTAGATTTTGTAAAGCTAATATTAAAGCATGACAGGTGTTATTAGACTATTGAGTGTTTTATTTCGACCACGAGGCAATTAACTTCCGCAGTGCTAAGATGACCGTTAATGCCTTTTTTTCTTTCTTTCTTTTTTTTTGTTGTAATATTTACACTTCCCTTAATCATCTTCCTGAGGCCTAGAAACGGGAGCACTCATGCAGAATATTAATCTGCATGTCCCTAACTCTATCTGAAGAATTAATTTCTGCAATACACACTGGCATTCTTTGGTCTAGACCCTAATTAATTTGAAGTCACACTAATTAAATATCGACTGAAATGTGTGTGAAAGAGTGAGTAGAAAATAGCATGTGACTTTGCTAACGAGGAAGACGAAAGATATAAAAATAAAAGATGTGTTGGCAGCAATCAGAGGCAATAGCCTGATCCTACACGCCAAACAATTTGGCACTTTGAAATTAATGTTTTGAAAATATGACATGGAGCAGCTATTAAATTCTAACCGCTATTGTAACCTAGCAGCATCCGTACATCCGCAGCGTGTATACAGTGGTAATGAAATGTCAGTATGTTAGCCTGCAAATGGTTCCCATGACTTCTTCATAGCAAACACACACACATGATACGATAGATTAATTTCAGCATTAGCATGTTGTCCATATTCTGGAGATGAATCAGATTCCTAAAAAAAAATGTTTGAATTGACATGAACATAATTGTTGCTGTCGGGTTCCAAAACCATTCATTTTCAGTGGAATAAAGAACCGGTGTTCCAATGTAGTTATTTAGTCACCAGTTAGACTCCCTAATCCGGGAGATAAGCAACCGTCACGTAGCATACACAAACTTTGTGTATGCTACGTGATCAGGAGGGAATATGAGAAATGGGACAGATCCATGCTGATGACAGAGATACTGTGTACCGCTTTGTGTGATTTTAGGCCAATATCTGTAGGAGCAGTGTACAAAAATGTGTTTTGCAAAAATCGGCCCGATGGTGGCGCTAGAAGAGGACCATGAGAGAAATCTTAAAATCTGAGGTTGTGGTTTGACAGCCAAAGAGTTTGTGTGCAAAGTTTAGCATGGATAAGGGCAACTGTGGCGGATATAAGAGTAGGGCAAAAGTGTGACGTGACGTGACGGACAGACGGAGGGACTGACTGGCGGAGGGACAGCCGGTGGAGCTTTTCATAGTAACTTGCGACCTGACGGTTGCAAAAAGCTGTTGTTAATACTTTTCATTGGTTCAATACTCTTTTGCAAAAAAATTCAGATAATCCAGCTTACAACGTGTCACGTTGTAAGCTTATAGATCGTCTATTTTTGCTACTTAGTAGTGTGTACTAGTATGATGAAGTAGGGCTTTACTTTATGGGGGGGATATTTGACATTATGTAGATACAAGGGGTTTCTACTCGACAGCAACAATATTGAGCAATTCAGGGAACATTATGAGACTGTTGGTTAATCGAACTATTGAACAAAAATAAAACATCAAATTTGATTGATGGTAGTGCCACGGTAAAACAATCTTTCAAAAAGGATTCCATCCAAACATAATAATAATCATAATCATGCTTCTCAAGGAAACATTGTAAATAACGAGACAAACCAAAGTTACAAAAATGTAGATTTATTCTCTTCTTGGAAGGAATTATTTGCTATTTGTAATTGCAATGAATATTAAAGGTAGGCCTAATGAATATGAAATGAAATATAGTGTAAATGCAAATAAGGTAAAGATGTATACTCCCTGAATACACAAGCTAGCATTCAAATGTGTGTTGACCATGTGGCTATAACAGGAAGTGGGGAGACATAATGGGGCAGGTAAAATTAAAGTGGGAAAGGCAGTGTCAAGGATAAAAAAAACACTATAAAGTCAGTGACTGATTTCCATTGTGGTCCAATTGGTTTGAGACACACAAAACATTACAACAGCAATATTCTTTACATCCCTGTCGTTCTGTTCAGCTCTAGCTGTGTTTTAACACCACGCACGGCTACAGCAGAGTATGCAAATGGCCCTCTCACAGCCAGGGGAGACACAGCACGTACTTTCTATTTTCAGCAGACACGTATTCTGTTTCAGAGATGAATTGAGGGGCCTACTGTCAGAATAAGACATCTGTCCTCCAATTATTAAAGCTATAGCCCATTGTTTTGTTTCACCAAGTCAGCCAGCCCTCAGGTCAAGGGGGTGGTGCGGTGAAATATTTAAATGTCTTGTGCTGTGGACTGGACAGGCCGTCCTGCATGCTGATAGGGCTGGGGCTGGGGCTTTTTTTGTGGTTAAACAGATTTACAAGCTCAAGTTCAATATGTAATGCACTTTTCTCTGGATTACCATCAACAGCAACAAATGACCTTAGGCTAGTTCAAAACGCTGCAGCCAAAGTACTAACCAGGAAAAGGAAATATGATCATATCACACCAACACTCATATAGCACTTCAATGGCTACCAATACAGGCCAGAGCCGACTTCAAGGTGCTGCTCCTGACCCTTAAAGCCCTAAACAGACTCTCCCCATTCTACATGTCAGACTTAATACAACAATACATCCCAAGAAGACCACTACGGTCCCAGAATGCCGGCGGGCTCACAGTCACAACACCCATAAAGTAACCGTCGGGGGCAGAGCAGTCACACACCGTGCCCCCTATCTCTGGAATGCTCTCCCTCAAGCTGTCAGGGATGCTGACTCTCTAGACATTTTTAAATCTAAGCTAAAAACTCACCTTTTTTGCCTGCACTACGGTTTGCCGTAGTCCATGAACATTGTTATGAACAAATCCTACTGCCCCATGGTTTTTAACATTGTGTTCTACACTTAACATTGTGTTGTTTTACATATGATCTTTTTGTCTTGTTTTTTAGTTTTTTCTTTCTTTTTTGTTGACCATGCATGCTGGCACATTTGACAGTTTTTTTTTTATGTATTTGTAAAATGTGTTTGTTTTGCCCTGTTGTGAAGTGAGACCCCTCGGGGGTGTGTGTATTTATATATATATATTTTTTTTACCTGGAGAGCCTGGACCTGTGGGTTTATATCCTTTTGGCTATAACCTTTCCTTTTCCCTTAACACTAACGTCAGTCTTGACTAGGGGTTTGCCCGATGACTGGTGTTAGCCATTGTCCAAAATGCCACCATGGTCTCGGGGTAACCCCAGTAGCAGCAGCGGGTCAGAGTTTTGCTCATTGTTTACATACCATACTGTCATTTGTACATGGGTGGGCAAACAAGCTCCTAAAGGCAGAGTGGGACCACATTATTTTGATCAGAGGCCCCTCCCCCCATATTGCTCAAATGAAAAAAACTAAACGTGAAAAATATGTATAATTACTTTACTCTCCATTAATGCAAACATGGGCGTCTGTGTCCTCGGCCACGCAGTGTTAATAATGTGCTGAGCGGAACAATTATGTCACAGTGTTTGGCCTCCCATGTGAGAACCCATGTAATACAGTATGCAAATGTGGAAGCTAGGGGGAAAAAAAGTCTGAGAACTGGATCGTATAGGAGAAAGAGCAGTCTATACTATACTGTTTTATACCAAAGTGAATGGCATCTGTAAGGCATTCATGTGTGTGTGTGTGTGTGTGTGTGTGTGTGTGTGTGTGTGTGTGTGTGTGTGTGTGTGTGTGTGTGTGTGTGTGTGTGGGAGGGGGTGGGTGGGGTGGAGATGTGAATTAGAGCACTATGTCATGGGAAACAAATGACGGGGGGTGGGGTTACATTGGAGGGGGGGGGGGGGGGGGGGGGGGTTTGGGGGCCGGCACCCATGGAGAATTGATCTTTCAACACCACCACAGCTATGTTACTCATGTCAATTATATATGATGTGTTTTTACCTTCTGCTGCTTGAATAGTGTGCACAGGGGCGTCACAAGGGGGGGGGGGGGGAGCGCGGCACCGAGTGCCGTGCTGCGAGCTTGTAGATCTGCTATTTTTGAAAAGTATTGAAAATTTCTATTTTTTGTATTATATGTTTGTATTATAATTTTGCTTCTGGGGGTCCCTGGAACTAAATATTTTCAGATGGGGGTCCGTGGCCAAATAAATATCATTTTGGGGTTCCTTCACATGAAAAGGTTTGAGCACCACTGACATTCTTTTCTGAAGAATTTGAAATATTCAAAGACTTGCACAAAGTTTCGAGATTCTTTCAAAAATAGCAGATCTACAAGCTCACAGCGCGGCACCACGCTGTGAGCTTGTAGATCTGCAATTTTTCAATAGTTAAAGCACAAAATAATACGCAATAATGTGTTCCCAGTCTAAATGGGTTAAACCCCCTCCCCGTATGAAGAACATTCATGGGGGGCCCGCAGTCAATCCTTGTACTCAGGGCCCAGAATTTGATGCGACACCCCTGACTGTTTGCATATCCGTGGGAAAAAACATGACGTGAACCACATGTCCACATCTCAAGCAGCTGCGGGTGGCAAAAGCTACAAGTATCCTGAGAACTAAAAAGGATGAAATTCACGACCGCAGATTTGCTACGTACAGAAATGTAAGCTTTGGCCATGCTTTGAGGTTTTTCTGTTTCCTTTTTACAAGGAGAGCATGTGTTAGAAAGACTAGAGCCCAATTTGGACAGATGCTTGGACCTATAGGAGACAGGGCTGGGAGATATGACTTCAAATCAATGTCACAAGTATTTCAAACTTTTGCCTCGATAACGATCAATGGATTTTTTTTTTTTTTTTTTTTTTGCTGCAAGCCACATTTTCAATCGTATTTATTATTTAAAATGAATAACACAGGGTTAGGCTATTTAAAAAATAAACATTTTTTTGTTCATTTTAATGAATAATGATCGATCAATCGATTGTTTTCCTCCAGTTCTAATTTATTGGTATCACTTTTTAACGTTAATGTTATACTGTCTTTTAAACCTTAGTGTTTTGGCAATTATTTGGGGGCCCACATGCAAAACCCTTGCTGTCCACCAGTGTGGGCCACGGCCCACAGGTTGGGAACCAGTGACCTACAGTATACGTGATGAACCAGATTAAGTCAGTTATGGTTCTAAATATCGTGGTCGATATATTCTTCGGTTAATTGGCCAGCCCTACTGGACACAGAATATGATTTTGACGAAAACACAGCGCTAATGAAATTACCTAAACGTGTATCATTGATTTTAACCCTCACCCCCAGCCCTCCTCCCTCCCTCCCCCCCCCCCCCCCCCTTTCCCCCACGATCTCACTGATGGCCTTTATGCCTCGTTGCATACATTACTCGGGCAGGGGTGTCACAAGGGGGGGAAAAGTGGGACTGAGTTACTAGGGCCCATAAGGTGGAGGGGCCTGGAATTATTTTATACTTTAGCTATTGAAAATTAGCAGATATACAAGCTCACAGCCGCGCGGCAAGCTTTTAGATTTGCTATTATTGAAAAGCCGTGAAAAAGTGCGCAAATCTTTGAATATTATGTATTTTTTAAGCGAACATGTTGTAACTCAAATTTTGCTCGGGGGGGGGGGGTCCCTGTCCCTGGAACTAAATATTTTGAGATGGGGGTCCATGGCCAAACACATATCATGAAAAAGTTTGAGCACCACTGACATAGAAACATAGGTTTTTCAAAAAAACCTTAGAAGGACAAATTTTCACGATTTTTCAAAAAAGGAGCAGATCTACAAGGTCGCAGTGAGCTTGTATATCTGCTATTTTTCAATAGTTAAAGCACAAAACAATGCGTCCCCAGTCTAAATGGGTCAAAGCCTCTCCCCCTATGAAGAACATTCATGATGGAGGGCCCGCGGTGAATCCTTGTACCCAGGGCCCAGGATTTGGTGCGACACCCCTGATTTATTCAGGCTGTGTTATTTACATCACACCGGCGGGGGGAGGCTGGAGCTTGCATATTGTAAAAAATTGTGATAGGGTC
>NC_137828.1:22371476-22448106 GCF_963921795.1 Nannobrachium achirus | reverse complement strand
AGGAGATACTAATCATTTTGGCAATTATCGGCCCATATCTATTCTTCCCTGTTTTCTAAAATTTTGGAAAAACTTATCTATTCAAGAATTTCCGCTCATTTACTTAAGAACAACATCCTCTATTGCCATCAATATGGTTTTGGCAAAAAATACTCAACTGAACTGGCTCTGTTACAGCTTGTCAACAATATCTCTTCAGCTCTGGATGATGAGAAATTTGTTCTTGGTGTTTTCTTGGATTTAACCAAAGCTTTCGATACTGTAAATCATAAAATTCTTGTTTCTAAACTTAATAGGTATGGAGTTCAGGATGTTGCTCTTAAGTGGTTTTCTAACTATCTAGTTGACAGGGAACAATATGTGTCCATAAATGGTTGTTTATCTGAGAAGTTGAAAATCTTAGTCGGGGTTCCTCAGGGCTCCATACTTGGTCCTTTATTGTTTTTGATTTATATTAATGACTTAGCCATGAATTGCAAAATGTTTCTTCCTATTTTATTTGCAGACGATACTAATCTCATTGCCTCACACAGTGATTTAAATACCCTTGTTAAACATGTTAATGATGAATTGTTGGATGTTTACAAATGGTTCCAGTTGAACAAGCTTACTCTCAATATCAAAAAATGCAACTTCATGATTTTTAGCAACATAAACAAAATATTCCCCCATGAAAAATCTAGAATCTTAATCAATGGCTCAGAAATTTGCCAGGTTCCTTATACAAAATTCTTGGGTGTCATTATAGATGAAAACTTAAACTGGAAACAACAGATTGATACTGTATGCAAGAAGTCGATGAAGATGCTTGGTATATTGAGAAAAATCTGTCCATTTGTTCTTCCTTCGTCCCATTTAACGCTTTATTATAGCTTAATCTTTCCACATATTAGTTACTGTAATATTGTTTGGGCTGCAACATGTCCATCATTCTTAACTCAAATTCTGATCATTCAAAAAAGGTTTGTGAGAATGATTTCTCAGTCAAATAGATATGAGCCATCTGCTCCTCTCTTCATTAAATATTCATTATTGCCTATTGACAAAGTAAATATTCTACAAACTTGTTTGTTTATGTTTAAATTTAAAAAATGCAAACAAGACATTCCATCTTCTTTTCATAATTTTTTTCAGTTAACTTCTGACATTCACTCCTACCCCACAAGGCAAAGGGATGATTTTGATTTACCTTTTTGTCGTACTTCAAAACATCAATCATTTATCAAATTTAGAGGCCCTCATTTGTGGAACTGTCTAGATGCTTCACTGAAGTTATCAATATCCTTGTCAGTATTCAAAAAACATCTAAAGCTATATCTTATTTCGTCCTATCTGTAGTCAACATGATTTAGTTTACTGATGTGTTTTCTTCATGTTTTTTTCTTTTTCTCTTGTCTTTTGTTCTTTTGTGCAGTTTCTGTGTTATTATCTCTTCATTGCACAGCTGCCCCTTTTGTGGTATTCTATTGTATTGTTATTGAACTTTTAAAGCTGCAATTTTATTAACTCTTCCAATAAGGGAAGGATTCCAAATAAGCCTGATGGCTTCTTCCTTTCCTCGCACTGTATTTTGTTCCCATGTATATAATGTTACATGTTTTATATGATGTGCTAATAAACTAAACTAAACTAAACTAAACTCCAGGCAGAAAACTGATAAACAGTGGGTGGTCTTGTAACTTGGCTTTTTGTAGTATGGCTTTTACTTAAAAAAATTAACTCAACTGTGGCTTTCCATCGCCCTAATGTATTGCCATAATAGCAAATGTGTTGACAGTATAAATTGACATTATTTGACTAAACCTGCGGTAAGTCTTTCTTTCTGGTATGCAAAAACATTTGTATCGTCATTCAACAGCATAAATGTAGCATCACTTTTGAAACCACAGGAACGTTTAAAGCTTTAAAAAGTGCTTTGTATGCGCTTGTTGTTAATCAGATGTAGTGATCTTGTTAGTTAACATTAACATCAACAACCTTAAAATGAGGATAGGTAGGAAAAGGCAGGCCACTGTTCTATAAGACGTCTTGATTTTATAGTATCCTTTTTGTCACAAAAGCCAACTAATGATACGTAGCTTGCGAGGTTAGTTCAGGCTGATATACTCGAGAGGTACACACTGTGCAGTAGTACTATGTGGGTGTGTTCAGTGTTGTGCAAGACTCATACGTCAATCGCTGACGTGACAATCAGCTAACCAATTGGGCGGGTTATTTAAGGTCACCTGAGTCTGTATTCATCCTGCGTTCCTTCTGCGTATGCCTCCTGGTTTGTTAGGCGCTGTTTGCTAGCACCGCCACCCCAGCACCACCAGTAGGCTCTGCTATTAGTTCTGTTCCCCATGGGGGGGTTGTTATTATATATATATCTCCCTGCTCTTAATGGTTAATGATGGTTTCTAATTGTGCTGAGCAGGGAGAACAATGTAGCAGAGCCTGAACGCCAAGATTAAATATTGCATATACACTTGCATTCACATTTTACAATAATATATATTGGTTCATTCTATATTGGTTCATTCTATTCGTGAGTTATCTGACGGAACCAGAGTTGATCACATCCCAAGGGTAGCAGGGATCACAGAAAGTATAACTGTAGCTCTCCCATGACTTTAAAAGTTGACCATTTGTTTAATTTGTAAGGCTTGAGCCATACACAGTTGAGTGACATGTTGTAACTGTGGAAATATAATAACATTTTCAGCCAGTTATGCAGAAAAGAACAATTCCTCCCTGAACTAGGATCACTTGAAGTATGAAAAGTAGGGGGTGAAAAGTAAACAACCCAGTTTAACAGAAGTTACACTATTGTGATTAATAAGCCGGGAGTTTCTTATTTGCCCTCCATAGAGGCCAAGAAAGATGAAATGAACTTTAAAACCCGTCAACCCCACAAAGACCATTGTAGTGACACAGCTTCTCTGTGTCCCTCTGCCTGTATTTGACTTGATGAGGAGATATCTGGGCTGATATCAAACCTAGCCTCGGGCACTAACCTTAATTGTTTTTCTGCAGCATTATAACGGGATCAAAAACCTGAGCTTTGAACGCTGATATTCAGCCAAAATAGCAGCGGTTGGCCTTTGAAATGTCATTTTCCATGCAAGCCCATCATTTTCTATTCCACATGCACTGACTGCATTAGGAAACGCTAGGCTATATCACGGAGAAGAAAAAAAAACATTGGGGAATGCGATCGATGTTCACTTTGAAAACGCAACCCAGTAAGAGAAGAAAACAAATGTATTTGTTCCTCCTCATCCCCGGACGTGATGGCGTGCTTTGGTGTGTGAGTGTGTGTGTGTGTGTGTGTGTATGTGTGTGTGTGTGTGTGTGTGTGTGTGTGTGTGTGTGTAGCATGTTGCAGTAAACGGTGGTCTCTCCCGGGTGTGTGTGGGGGGGGGGGGGGGGGGGGGATGAGCCATGGGGGAGCGTGGAGTAAGGGAGACGAGCACGAGCAGTGGCGTCAGTTCAGAAAACGCTAAGGTATGGCTACATGACTGGTGTCTTACCAGTCATGTTGCCATACCTTAGCAGCAGGCACGATGAAAAGTACATTTTATTATTTCCCCCTGTAGCCAAGGTATGGCAGCTGCCAAAGCTTGCCATACCCAATTGACGCCTCTGGAGACGAGGGGTGGAGGGGGTGGGCGGAGGAGGTGGTGGTGGTGGTGGTGGTGGTTGTAGCAGAGAAGCTGACAGAAACATTATTCAAATGATGCTGCTCTAGTTCTTTTTTTTTCTTCTTTTTTTTCTCCTCCCCCAGCTGCATACTAAAACCTGACATTTAACCAGAGCTGCGACCGAGGGAGAGGATGAGGGAAGGATTTTCTCCCCCATCAAACCCCTCACGTCCTCCACCTCCTCTTCCTCGGATCCTTGGAAAAGGAAGGTCCCCCCAAAAGTCCTGTCCTCTACTCCGATGGGGGTGTAGGAGGTACAGTACAAGTACAAGCGGGGCCTTATACTCGGCTCACCGAAGGAGGAGGGCCTCCCCGCTGTTCATGAATCAAATATTTCATTTGGAGGGACCCCTGTTCCCCGGCGCTGCCAAGTGTCTTCAGAACGAACCGATGCAAAAGGTCACGGTGAGTCTGTTCCATCAATCCCACTGTGCTGAGAGACTTACTCCCCCCAGCACGCACGCACACACAGCATTCACTGGATGTGTACTGGGCCTGGACAGAGAGAAACAAATGTAATGGGGAAATAGGGCTGCAACTATCTATTATGAGTGCTTAGTCTATAACATTTCTTTCCCGATTACCGTAATCGAATAATCCTGGAGCACATTCTTTTCTCATGTATTTTTTTTTTACTTTTTTATGTGTAGACAAATAATAATAATAGATTTTCAGCCCAAACCAGCTGATTCGCTGCCCACAAGGAGCGTGTGAGCAATTAGGGGTTAAGAGTCTTGCTCAGGGACACACATCCACATTGCTACCCTGGCCCCAATCAAACCAGGGACAACCAGGGGCTCTGGTTCCCCAGGCGGGCTCCCTAACCATTCAGCTATTCCACCCCTTCAACCCACATCGACTAAATCAATTAGTCTGATTAACCAATTAAACACTATTTTATAATTCATTCAAAAAAAAGTTAGGTCGGCTATTTTAAATATTTTTCAATACCGATTATTAGGTTAAAACCGATAATATTTATAATCGATTAAATTGATTAGTTCGATTAACCGATGCAACCCTAGTGGGGAATAGAGGGGGGTGCAGGGAAATGGAGAATTGCGTGGTAGGGGAGAAGAATTGAGAATGAGGGAAGATATGGGGCAACGGGGGAGTGTGTGGAGTATGTGTGTGTGTGTGTGTGTGTGTGTGGGGGGGGGGGGGGGGTGGGGTTGCGCTGGCTGTCGCTGGGACATATTGTACTTTGATGGGTTGGCTTTCATTTTTACTGCCGTTTTTCTTAGCCGTGGTGGAGCGGTATTAAAGTCTTCAATCTTGGGCTGATATTACAGGACTGCCGGCAAAGATTGTGATAAACAGCCAGCGCGGCGCGGAGGCACTTCCTGGGCAGTCCCTCCGCGAACATCTGTTGGAACACCGCGCTGGTGACAAAAGCAATGTAATTATAATGTACCCCAGTACATATACAGCACACCACATGCTTTAACACAGGTGTCATTTTCAGTATACTGGCAGACAGGCAGGCAGGTTGGGGAGCAGGGGTGTCACACCAAATTCTGGGCCCTGGGTACAAGGATTCACTGCAGGCCTACAAGCACACAGTGCGGCACCGAGTGCCGCGCTGCGAGCTTGTAGATCTGCTATTTTTGAAAATCATAAAAATGCGTGCAAGCCTTTGAATATTTCAAATTCTTCTATCCACCTCTTTCCGCGGGAGTTTACTGGAGGCTTACTGGAGATTATTTGGACCACACTTCCGGTTTAACAGCAGATATACAAGCTCACGTCGCGTCGCAGATGCAGCCCGTTGTGAGCTTGTAAATCGCACTCGGCTGCGGCGCCGGAAGCTCGGTACAACGTCTGCGCAATGCACTATGGGGCGTTGGAAACCCGTGGATATGTTTCTATGTCAGTGGTGCTCAAACCTTTTCATGTGAAGGACCCCCAAAATGATATGCATTTGGCCACGGACCCCCATCTCAAAATATTTAGTTCCAGGGACCCCTCAGAGGCAAGATTTTAGTTACAAATGTTCGGTTAAAAAATAAATACATTCAAAGATTTGCACACATTTTCTCGACTTTTCAAAAATAGCAGATCTACAAGCTCGCAGCGCGGCACTCGGTGCCGCGCTGTGAGCTTGTAGATCTGCTATTTTTCCAATAGTTAAAGTATAAAATAATTCCAGGCCCCTCCACCTTGGGCCCAAGGAACTCAGTTCCACTTTTCCCCCCCTTGTGACACCCTTGCTTGGGAGGCCTGCAGCATGCCATATAGGCGTGTATCACCACTGTCGGGCAGAAACCTCTTATCTCCAAATGCGAACCTTTTATGTTTTTTTTTTCGTAAATGAATGCCCTACTTGTTCATACTACAGTGCAGACATGTGCACACATAGACATCAAAGTGGGCTTGAGCCCCTGCCCTTTTATCCGTCTGGAAAAAGTGCCCTCTCTCCAGACCATGAGTGCAGTTTTTACTATGGTGAAAGAAATGCAAAATGTCCTCTTTCCATGCCATACCTGAAGGCAGTATTCAAGAGAATTTCCTTGTCCAAACTCTAAACTTGAATACAGCATCTGTTTTTTTATTCATTTATTTGAATCCTGAAACACACACAGACATACAAGGTTTCCACCCGACAGCAACGGTACAGTATGTTTTTGCGTGTATGTACTGTACAGTAAAATGTGCATGCATACTGTTATCTAAATTAATTAATAAAGTTAAATAAGTATGGAATATGGATAAAATCCATAACCAAAATGAGACAGAGACGAGCCAAAGGACAGTCCATAAATTGCTGTATTTGAAGAGAGTCAGACAAGGAAGACAGACAGTGAGCATACCATAGTGGTAGCTTTCTAAATCTCTCTCTCTTCTCCAAAATGGAAGTTAACATTCAGTATATAAAGAGTACAGTTATGACAGTAAGATCTTCGTGGGACTCATTCATTTGTTCCCAGATCATAACAAGGAAGACAGTGACACGTAGTGTTGGTAACTTTCCACTAGTGACATACAGTATAAACCAAAACAAGCCTGATTTCGTAGTCAGGGCAACCAAAGTTACTATGACCTATAATCTATTTGCCTGAGCTTACAGTATCCGATCAAAATGTCTCCAGCAAGCGATACTGTAAGTTCAGTTCATAATATATCCTTATATGGTCATATGAGTCTCGTACACAAATCATAGAATTATGTATCATAATTCTACCCTAACACATACGCTCTGTGGTGCATGGATTTATCTGTGCCTGTCTGCAGGTGTGTCTGTCTGAGTGTGTGTCTGTCTGTCTGTCTGTCTGTCTGTCTGTCTGTCTGTCTGTCTGTCTGTCTGTCTGTCTGTCTGTCTGTCTGTCTGTCTGAGTGTGTGTGTGTGTGTGTGTGTGTGTGTGTGTGTGTGTGTGTGTGTGTGTGTGTGTGTGTGTGTGTGTGTGTGTGTGTGTGTGTGTGTGTGTGTGTGTGTGTGCACAAGGGCGTGTGTAATCATACAATCACGGTTGGTAAAGAGTTCAGGTTTTGGAAACGTTACACCCATGCGTTACACAATGTGTGCATTGTGCCACAGGATCTCGGCAGCAGTAGTCAGCACTATAGTACTGTGATGAATATTAAGAAACCATTGCATTTTACAGCTGCATTTCTGCTGCTTTCCATTACCATTATTTAATTGCCAGCATTGCCAATCGCTCTACCAGAATAGGATATTTCCAAGATCTTTCATGCACATCAAACGTAAGATGTTCCCATTTTGGAAAGAATCAAGTCAGAAAGCAGATCCTGCAGTGGCAGTAACAATTATTACAAAAAACGACACTCAGTATGCCATTAAAATGCATCACCACAACTAATTTCACAATGCCATTATTCATAAGAAAATCCCACGTTTTGCAATAATGAAATCTACTTGATTGTAACTGCATAAGCTCAGGTTTTTTCACCCATACTTGGTGGTTCAGTCATTCCAATGATACTGATGACACTATATGGCTCTCCAGAACACAATGTCTCGCGCTATGTTTCAACAGATACATCCATGCTAGGAGCACAGTATGCGATACCACATTAAACATAATAACGGGGGTTTTATGTTACACAACCTGGTGCCCTCGGGGCTTGAGTCATATTATGCACATGGTGCAATACTGGATTCAGCGATCTGTCATGGATGCGGGACAGGAAGAAGGCGTGGTGCAGCACAGACAGACAAGGCCCCAGTGGCGTCAGTTCAGCAAAAGCTAAGGTATGGCAACATGACTGGTGTCTGCAAGACACCAGTCATGTTGCCATACCTTAGCAACAGGCATGATACATTTATTTAAGTATATTTTAGTTTCCCCCCCCGTTTCTACGGTTTCTTGGGCTGGATATGGCCTGGAACGGTTGTTCATGTGCAGCTAAACTTGGCATGTTAGTAAACGTTCCACAATTAACAATAATGCATTGCACCTGTGCAGCTGACCTGCGGAACCTGGGAATATACCATTTTGTCAAGATGGGGAGAATACAAGTGTGGAGAATATAATTATAATACCTTGTTAAAGTGACCATTTTGTTAAATTTTGCATTTGTAGTTATTTTACTGTCATTTAACAACATAATAATCAGCATAGATAGACAAAGAGACATTCGTGGATTTATATTTAAAAGTAACTTTTATTTTCCCCCCTGGACCCAGGGTATGGCAGCTGCATACCCCTGCCATACCCAATTGACGCCCCTGCAAGGCCCCGATAAGGCACTATACTCGTCCCCTCCCAAGCCACAAAGCCATTGACGAGAGATGATGGGTTCAAAGGTCAACAGCGTAAATGGCCGCTGTAATCAGCAAATAAACCAAGCCCTAGCTGGGTGGGGTCCATGCCAGTCATCCAGGTAAACATCGCCACAGCCCTTCGGTCTCGACGAGCGAACCCGACGGTCAATGTCAACGCTGCATTTAAGAGGGGGTTGTGGCCATCGGGTGTTACAGCAGTGTACGTGACTCGTGGTGGCCTGTTTGCCTCCGGCCTGTTCTCATATCCACTTGGGGAAAACCCCTTACAGGTTACACATTACATTACAAGGTTGCTGGACCATTGGCCCGCAGCCAAGACCGGGAGACTGGCAGGTTAGAATACCAAGCGAGACATAATATTATGGCTCTAAAAAAAAGAGCTGTGTGTGTGTGTGTGTGTGTGTGTGTGTGCGTGTGTGTGTGCGTGTGTGTGTGTGTGTGTGTGTGTGCGTGCAGTGTGTGTGTGTGTGTGTGTGTGTGTGTGTGTGTGTGTGTGTGTGTGTGTGTGTGTGTGTGTGTGTGTGTTAGGGATGGGACGATAAGCGATGTTATCGTTTATCGTGATAAAAAACACTCACGATAATCGTATCGTGGAGATTTAATTTATCGTGATATCGTCCTCCGTCATGCACTGGGATCAATTCACCTTTTATTTGCTGAGCTGCATATCTGTTACCATCCCATTTAGGGATCAGAAATTAGCCTACAAAAACAAATATGTTGATACATGCTGTTACTGTACATGTACTGTAAGCCCCTCCCATACACTAAAATGTGTTCACAGGCCTGAATGGGTTAACTATAATTGCCAAAAGGTACTTATAATATACGTAATTGATACAGTCTTTTTTTTTCACTCGTTCAAATGTCTTTGCCAAAAAATAGCCGATCTACAAGCTTGTAGATCTGCTATTTTTTGGCAAATGTTCCCCCCCAGGATAATGGATTTTGATTATCGTGATAATATCGTAAATCGCGATTTCTTTTGTCACAATAATCGTGATATGAAATGTTCATAATATCGTCCCATCCCTAGTGTGTGTGTGTGTGTGTGTGTGTGTGTGTGTGTGTGTGTGTGTGTGTGTGTGTGTGTGTGTGTGTGTGTGTGTGTGCGCGCGCGTGCGCGTGTGTGCATGTGTAAATAATTAGTCTGAGAATATGGATAGAGGATCCACTACAGAGGACAGAGAGAAAAGAGAGTGAGAGAAAGAGAGAAAAACAGAGGTACAAGACCCCTGCGGTGAACGAGGCATCCCCACTTATCAGCTATCACCATGATGTGCAAACAGAGGCCTTTCAGGGGCTGCCAGGCACACAATGGCTTTGTTTGCCATGCAATAGAAACCAGTTGTTCGACTGCTGAGTCAATATTTACCACCTAATGGAATGTGTGCTCTGCCACCGGCCCTGCTCAACATCACCAGATTGAACGTGTTATTTATCTCTCTCTCTCTCTCTCTCTCTCTCTCTCTCTCTCTCTCTCTCTCTCTCTCTCTCTCTCTCTCTCTCTCTCTCTCTCTCTTTCTCTCTTTCTCTCTCAGGGGTGTCGCACCAAATTCTGGGCCCTGGGTACAAGGATTCACTTCAATTATTTTGTCTATTGAAAAATAGCTTGTATATCTGCTATTTTTGAAAAATTGTGAACATTTCAAATCCTTCTAAGGTTATTTGAAAAAACTGTTTCTACGTCAGTGGTGCTCAAACCTTTTCATGTGAAGGATCCCCACAATTATTTGGCCCCCATCTCAAAATATTTAGTTCCAGGGACCCCCCAGAAGCAAAATTTTGAGTTACAAATGTTCGCTTATAAATACACATAATTATTCAAAGATTTCCACACATTTTCACGACTTTTCAAAAATAGCAGATCTACAAGCTCACAGCACGGCACTCGGTGTATATCTGCTATTTTTCAATAGCTAAAGATAGGACCTTGGGCCCTAGTAACTCAGTCCCACTTTCCTCCCCCTTGTGACACCCCTGCTCTCTCTCTCTCTCTCTCTCTCTCTCTCTCTCTCTCTCTCTCTCTCTCTCTCTCTTACATATATACACACACACACACACACACACACACACACACACACACACACACACACACACACACACACGCACACACACACACACTCCCTATATCCTCTCTCAACTCTTCCTCTTTATTCCCTCTCACCTCTCGTGCTCTCCCTTCCTTATCGACCGGTTCCCGAAACTCCCACTTCCTTTACACCCCCACCCCTCTCCCCCCCCCCCCCACACCCCTCTCCCTCCCTCACCGCGTCATCCTTCCTCCTCCTCCTCCTCGCCCGTCACTCCGTCCATCCTCTTCTGCAGGCACGTGCACACATAGACATCATAGGGGGTTTGAGCCCCTGCCCTTTTACCCGTCTGTAAAAAGTAACCTCTCTCCAGACCTGTTGTTACTATGATGAAAGAAATGCAAATGCCTCCTTTCCATACCCGCAGGCAGCACCCAAGAGAATAGCCTCGTCCAAACTCTCCTGAATTGAATGCTTATGTTGAAAGAATTGCCCTCTCTGTGTAGAAATCCGTGCTCTATCTCCAGTATTGCTTTTTTTAATGTTTAGTTTAGTGTGGTATCAAGCACCGAAAATAGCCGACCTCCAAGCTCACTGTGAGCTTGGAGGTCTGCTATTTTCGATTACTTCACCTAAAGGCCCTTTTAGAAATGTCAGACCCTGCCTCTCTAAAATTCTCTGCACGTCCCCGGTCTTCTGCTCGAACCACACTATCATATCTACCCCATCTCACCCCCCTTCCCCCTCTTCCCCCCCTGCGTAGCAAACAAACAGAGTATAGTGGGAAGCCCATATAAGGTGCTGTGGCAGGGCCTGCATGCGTTGCTCCTCCCACACTCCCGGGCCAGTCAGTGTGACATCATGCACATCATGCAGTGCAGAGTAGCGCTGTTAAGGAATGACCTCGCTTCCCTGGCAGAGGAAGGGAGGGGGCAGTGGTGGGCAAAGTACTCAGACCCCAGTACTTGTAGATATACATGCAGGATAGATACTCCCTGTGGTCATATCTTACAGTTGCTCTGTCAGATTTGTACTTGAAGTTAAAGTAGTGGAGTACTCAATTACTAAAAGTATTCAAAGGTGATTGCCTTAGGTCAGGGGTCTTCAACAGGGGGTCCCCAGAGTTACTACAGGGGGTCCTCCAAATCTTTGAGTGATAGAAACTTTTTTCTCCTTTTTTATATTAACCACTTGAACCCTAGCGTCTATATTCTGAGAACTTTAGCCAAAAATAGCAGATCTACAAGTTAGATCGGCTATTTTCAAGCAAAGAGCTTTGGTGTAGAGGGGAAAAAGAACAGAGTGAAAAGGTCAAGTTTATTAAGTATTGACAGTTCAAGTGGTTAAATATTTGAAGACGCAAATTGACATGAATCCAAAATACACTGATGATTGTGCTGCCAAACAATGCTGTGGGGGGTCCCTGCTTCATCTCTCTCTCACCTAAGGGGTCCTTGGCCTGAAAACGTTGAAGACCCCAGCCTTAGGTGTTCAAAAGTTCAAATTACAGTTTGAAGTGCATTTTGTTTTTAATATCAATGCTAAAATGACAAAATAAAATAAATGTCAAAATACCTAAGCTTACAACACTTATGCATTCGACACATTGTACTTCGCTATATTTGAAAGACGGTTGGTGGTGGTTAATACAAAATGTACTTTTTGCCTTTCCGAGATGCATTGGAGTCAAAAGTCCAATAGCTGTCTTTGAAAGAGGAGTGACAGTCATAAGTATCGAGAAAAAGAAGAAAAAAAAACACTGTAATAATAACAATAACTTGAATTCATACAGCGCCTTTCAACCCAAGGACGTTTCACAATACAGAAATAAACAAGTTATTCTCCAAAAACCTGAGTAAACAAGTGTCTCTTCAGTGCAGACTGTATACGCAACTAAACATACTAACGAGACAGATAGATACTCAAAAACATTTACATAAGTACAGCACTCGAGTAAATGTCTGTTAATCTGTTAAAAGTAAAAGTCCGGAATTCAAAATGTACTTCAATAAAAGTACAAAAGTATTGGCATCAAAGTGTACTTAATTAAAGTACCCAAAGTAAAAGTACAAAATGTTTGAAAATAGCAGATCTACAAGCTCACGAGTCGTGATGTGACGCATTGTGAGCTTGTAGAACTGTTATTTTCAAATAGCATAGGTATAAAATAGGGCTAAAGTTGTTAATGTATGTTTTGTAATATTATAATTTATATCTGCAAAGTAACTAAAGTTTTCAAACAAGTAGTGGAGTAAAAGTACAACAATTGGATCCAAGATGTGGAGTAGAAGTAAAAGTATTGGAAATTGGAAATACTGAGTAAAGTAGAAATACCTCAAAAAAGGTACAGTACTTAAGTAAATGTACTTAGTTACTTTACACCACTGCCAAAGCTGGGAGGGAGATGGCTCAGCGATGAGATCACCCGGGCTGATAGAATGAGCCCTTTGTGTCACACACACACACACACACACACACACACACACACACACACACACACACACACACACACACACACACACACACACACACACACACACACGCATGAATGCATTACATGTGGTGTTTACACCGTGGCTGCTGATAAACGGCAGGTAATCACAAGGCCAGCTCCTCCCTTAAAGGCACAGGCTACGGTATACGCCACTGGTTCCCAAGCACTGGCTCGGGACCCCATTTGTGGGTCGCGGACACATTTTGGTGGGTCCCTTAATTTTTTTGGTTTCCTGCATTTTGTTTTTAATTGTTGTTATTTCTAAACATTTTCAAAAAACATTCCCCAAAAGAAAAAAATAATAATTAAATTAAAAACAAAATTCTCAATGTTTTTTTTTCCAATAATTTCATGAATAAATCAAAGAGAAAAAAAAAGAAATTCAATTAGAAAACAAATGTTTAAGAAGCAAAGAAAACGGCCGATCTACAAGCTCACAACGTGTTGTGTGCTTGTAGATCTGTTGTTTTCACTAGTTTGAGTCCCGGGCAAACATCTGTTTGGGTCTTAAGCTAAAAGGTTTAATTGGGATCCGCAATACAAACGAATTTATTTGAAACTCCCCATAGTGTGGTACCAAAATCTTAACCACTTAAATTAGAAACTCTATTTGGTCAGATACAGACCTGAGTTGCAGCTTTACTTGGTATGCTTTTTTTTTCACTCTACACCAAAATCTCTTTGCCAAAAATAGCCATTTCTGACAATTCCCTCCAGAATAGAGACACTGGGGTTCAAGTAGTTAACCACACGCACGCACGCACGCACGCACGCACGCACGCACGCACGCACGCTAGAATCATGCCACACCAGTCAGAGCCTTTCAGGTGGATCTATTGCTCTCAGTCATGGTCCACTACCATTTCCTTACTGGAAACTGAACAGAAGGTAGCTGCTACTGCGGGGGTTTCCATAGTGACACACACAAAAAAAGGTCCCCGGAAAAGAGGGCATGTATGTGTGTGTGTGTGCGTGTGTGTACGTACGTGCGTGCGTGTCATGGAAGGTTTGAGCCTGGGTGCACCTCTGTGTTTATGTGCCTATGTGTGTGTGCGTGCGTGCGTGCGTGCATGTGCCAGCATGCAAATGAGTGTATGTGCATAGCTATGTGCATTTCCATGTGTGATGTGTGTGACAGACCGGTAGTGACACCAGTCATGTTGTCATATATCTTGTCCTTATGGCTTTTTCACTACAACACAACGCACACACACGCACACACACACACACACACACACACACACACACACACACACACACACACACACACACACACACACACACACACACACACCTCAAAGACCTGGAAAACACTATGGCGGCGTGTCCCCCCCCCCTTGCACCAAAACACCAGGCAAAACCCAGGAGAACATGAACACTGACTGTTTGTTTCCTTTCCCATGTCACCCTTTGCTTCCCTGTTTCTTCGAATGATCTCTTAATCTATGTGACAAAGAGATGCGTTTTTTAATACCTCTGTCATCTCAAATACAGATGGATGTCTTTTAGATGGGTTTGTAATGCTCTGTATTCTGTCTGAGGTGCAAACAATTAGGCAGAGACACATTAATCTATCTATAAATGCGAGAAGTCTCTGTCTGTCTGTGTGTCTGTAATCCGCGTATCTCGAGAACCGTTCGTCCCACCGGCTTCAGATTTGGCACGCGCGTTCCCCGCCGCGGCACGGAGTGCAGTGCCGGGTCTCGACCCGACCCGACGCGCGGTTTTCCCGAACCGGCGCGAAACGTTCGGAATCTCCTTATGCGGGGTTGATTGTTGACATCAGGCTGTTCCGGAGGAAATCGGCGAAAGCTCTGACTCATTGTGACATCACTTCATAAAAGGCTCTGACATCACGTACGCCACATGAGTCAACAAAAAATCTCTGTGAGTGTGTATGTATGTATGTAATCCGCGTATCTCGAGAACCGTTCGTCCCACGGGCACGCGCGTTCTCCATATATGGGCATAAAATGAATGCCCCCATATATGGGCATAAAATGGATTGCAGACAGACAGATACAGATATCTCCATATATGGACATAAATGGACACAGGCAAACAGATGTTCAAAACGGGTCCTATGACAACAGGTATAATGAGGTTTGCATTAAAGGGGGAACCGGCACTGTGTCTGCAACACAGTTGGAGGCACAGACAGATACTCCATATATGGGCATAAAATGGACGCAGATAGACAGATATCTCCATATATGGGCATAAAATGGACCCAGAACTATAACTGCAGTGATCTCCATATATGGACATAAAATGGACGCCGACAGACAGACAGACAGACAGTTGGAGGCACAGACAGATACTCCATATATGGGCATAAAATGGACGCAGATAGACAGATATCTCCATATATGGGCATACAATGGACCCAGAACTATAACTGCAGTGATCTCCATATATGGACATAAAATGGACGCCGACAGACAGACAGACAGACAGACAGATACAGATATCTCCATATATGGGCATAAATGGACACAGGCAGACAGATGGTCAAAACGGGTCCTATGAAAACAGGTATAATGGGGTTTGCATTAAAGGGCGGGGCATTCATTCCCTATTTACATTGTTCCGAGTTGGCCAGGTCGCCGACTAGACGCTGGGCCGCCCGAAGGGCGGCCCAGCTTCTAGTTATCTCTAATTAGCCATTCTTAGGGCAGATTAGCTGTTTTCATAAGACTGGCTTCTAAGGGGCCAAATGTTTGGAAGCAAACATTACATCATCTTATGTCCATACATAGCCATTAGATATTTATAAATTCATAAATAAACACACTGATTTATTTTCACTTCACTTTAATTATCAATTATTAATTAAATTAAATCACCACAAGGCAATGTTGAGATGCTAACAACAAACTTTCAAGGACCAAAATAAATGAAAGAATGCCTAACATATAAAAAAGTACAAACGAAACGAAAAGAAATGAAAGACATTAAATAATTAGGTATACAAATAACCAAATAGTCTAAAAACAACTCTAAAACAATCAAACATTAGACCAGGGGTCTTCAACAGGGGGTCTCAGAGTTACTACAGGGGGGCCTCCAAATTGTTGTGTGATAGAAACCTTTTTTTATCCTTTTTTTTATATGAACCGCTTGAACTCTAGTGTCCATATTTGGAGAACTTCAGCCAGAAATAGCAGATCTACAAGCGTTGCGAGGCGTTGTGAGCTTGTAGATCGGCTATTTCTGGCAAAGAGGTTTGGTGTCGAGGGGAAAAAGAACAGACTAATTACAGAGTGAAAGGTCAAGTTTATTAAGTATTGATGGTTCAAGTGGTCTGAAAACACAGATTGACATGAATCCAGAATACACTCCTTATTGTGCTGTCAAACAATGAAACTATATGCAATCTATGAAAAGGTTGTGGGGGTCCCTGCTTCATCTCTCTCTCAGCTAAGGGGTCCTTGGCCTGAAAACGTTGAAGACCCCTGCATTAGACCGTGAGCAGTGTTCATATAACAACACATTTTACAGGCCGTGTCGATGAAATTAAGACAAAATATGCACAAGTAGGGTACTTCTAAAGGTAAACTTAATTCCCCCACTGTATCGACCTAATGGTACAAAATGAATACATTTCAAAGGAGCCTTGATTGTGTGAGTGCCGCGGTAATGAAATCTGCGCTCTTTCACAGAATTCACCCATAATTAAGAACAGTCTCAAAATTAGAAGTGAAATACCAAATCTGGTGTGATACCTTAAAGAGCAATTTAAAGATAAGACAATTTCTCATTTGGCATAGGGAGTAATTAATTATCTCTTTGGACGAAATATCTTAAGCAGACCACTTAGTATGCATATGGAATTTCAAATTGTGAAATCAAATTAGTATTATTAACTTATATTGCGCGAGATTACATCTATTTCCCCCCCATTCTCCTCCAAGGTCCCCCAGAGTTGAATTGATAATTAAGTAATGAAATGGAAATGCACGATATAATCAATGGCGGTCCCTATTAGCTCGGCTAATAGTCAACCTAGGCGTTGGATTGGGGGGATTCATGAATACATGAAATGAAGATTGGACGCGACGACGGTACACTTTTTAGTAGGAGATTGTCTTCCAGGGGTGTAACGATATACCGTAATTGCTGGACAATCGCACCAGCTAAATTTAGAACAAAAAACAAATGTTTACATATACAAGCCGCACCTGACTATAAGCCGCAGGTGTCCTTCCTGCTTCCCGCTAGAGTGCCCCTGGTGGCTGTTAGCTGTACAAATCTATATATAAATCCTTATTAAAGACCATTGTAAAACTAACTAACTGGCCGTTTGCTGTAAAAATCTTTATATAAGCCGCACCGTTGTATAAGCCGCAGGGTCCAAAACATGGGAAAAAAGCCGCGGCTTATAGTCCGGCAATTACGGGTAGTAACAAAAACAATTATTTTAATTTGCAATGATCTAGAAATATCGTTTGCAAAAGCTAAATATCGTACCGCTTTGGCTTTGTATCGTATCGTTTTAAAATGCAGTAATCGGTATCGAATCGTTTTGCAATGCAAATATATATATATAAAAATAATGATTGTATGGAAACTAAGTATTTGTGCCTTGTATTTGGCAAATTTAAGAGGGAAAATGAAAAAGAGGGTTCTAATTACCTTTCCATTCCATATAGCTACTCTTGGTCTATCGATAAATGTGTGTAATCTCTGTGTTCATGTCAAGGTGGGTTTGTCCATATGTGTTGAAATATAATGTCCATGTATTTGCTAGATAATCACAGTGTTTACTTCCATAATAATAGATTTTTTACACGTTTTACACAGATTTCATTTCTTTGCAAAATAGTTACTATGTCGATTTTAAATCATTGAATCGAATCGTATCGTATCGCCATGAATGAACCAATATCGTCCATGTATCATATCGTAATGTATCGTGATCAGGGGCGTCACAAGGGGTAGGAAAGTGGGACTGAGTTACTAGGGCCCAAGGTGGAGGGGCCCTAGTAACTTTAGCTATTGAAAAATAGCAGATATACAAGCTCACAGCGCCGAGTGCCGCGCTGCGAGCTTGTAGATCTGCTATTTTTTAAAAGTCGTGAAAATGTGCGCAAATCTTTGAATATATGTATTTTTTAAGTGAACATTTGTAACTCAAATTTTGCTTCTGGGGGGTCCCTGGAACTAAATATTTTTAGATGGGGGGTCCTTCACATGAAAAGGTTTGAGCACCACTGACATGGAAACATAGGTTTCTTGGCACACATTTTCACGATTTTTCAAAAATAGCAGATCTACAAGCTCGCGCTGTGAGCTTGTATATCTGCTATTTTTCAATAGTTAACATTCATGGGGGGCCCGCAGTGAATCCTTGTACCCAGGGCCCAGAATTTGGTGTGACGCCCCTGATCGTGATGCACCCCTATTGTCTTCCATGGGCTCAGAGCAGCTCAGACAGAAATTGATAAATCCTTTAACAGGCAGCGATTTCCGCTCTGCGATAATATTTTGGCCCGACGCACGGAACCCACAATGACAAAAGAAAGTCACGAGCACAGCCGGCCAAATGGACCGGGGTGCAATAAGCGGCAAATTCCCCAACAATCCCCCGCCCGGCATTGCACCGTTGTCGGTTAAACCCCCCCACGCCCCACGCCCCCAACCTCCCAGAATAGAACGTCCCCCCAAAGAGCCGTTCATTTTCCCGGTGTCCCAAGCTCTGAGCGGAGGCCCCCGCGGGGTCTCCACAACAGGCTGCCAAGGAAACATGAGTGGATGCTGGCAGAGTTGCCATGGAAACCTAATAAGCCACCAGCTGTAGAAAGAAGAGGAGAGCGAGTCGACTATACGGCACCCAGTGAACCATGCCTCTAAAAGAAAGAGATAACATGAATGCCGCTGCGGGGAGAGAGAGAGAGAGAGAGAGAGAGAGAGAGAGAGAGAGAGAGAGAGAGAGAGAGAGAGAGAGAGATATGAGGCGACAGACAGGGACCGTGAGTGTCATTGTGAAATAACCTTTTAAATCTAAACTAAATATTTTGTCGAAAGCCTGCATATGCGTGTGGCTCTAAGCCCTCCCCCCCCCCAGACGCCTGGAGGGGGATGGATGTTAAGCGCCTGTTGGCCTTATCCTCGGGGAACCTCTGCAAGGGCCACACCACCTTCTGCCAGGTGTCACGGCTAGAGGTGGGAAGTGAAATGAACGATGGGATCCGGTTCGCAGTATAGGGAGCCGTTCCTTTTTTTGAGGAGGGAGAGTAAATTATTTTACTTGCAGTATATTTCTACATTGCAGTGTTGATACATTTACTTAAAAATGTAGAAACACTCTGCAACAAGTAGAAGTTCGGAATTAGAGTTAATTAGAGAAGTGTATTGGTATCAAAATGTACCTAAAGTACCAATAGTAGAAAGTACTCATTATGCAGAATGTCCCATTTCACAGGTTTTCCAATGAATACATTTTAGAAAACTCATTTGAAAATAGCAGATCTACAAACTCAACGCGATGCATTGTGAGCTTGAAGATCGGCTATTTTCAAAAAAAATTATCCCACGATTTTGTAACCCATTTTCACCCAATGCCAATTGCCTATTTAATCCTGGGCTGCTCTCCCTCTGCCACGCCTGGGGAGACAACGGACTGACCTCATGCTTCCTTCTATGCATGAGGAGTCCAAGTTGCTTCTTTTCACCTGACAGTGGGGATTTCCCCAGTTTGGACGTACAGTAGCGTGTGGAAGGAACACGTTATTCCAACCAGTTCCTTTCCTCTCCATCAGGGAGGCAGTATAGAGATCACTGCATGTTTTTGTGAGGGCATCTATCTACCCTAGGAGACACGGGGAGAACACGCAAACTCCACACAGAAAGGTCCTATCGCCAACTCCACCTAGGGTGTGGGCACTGATGACGCGGAGGAAGGAACACGCCCCCCAGCGCCCACAGCGTCCCCCTGCAGGAATCAAACCCAGGACCTTCTAGCTGTGAGGTGACAGCGCTAACCACTGCGCCACCGTGCCCCCCATGGCGGAAACGTATATATGGCCGAAATGTATATATTAGGGATGCGAAGATATACCGGTACGGATCGTAATCGCGATACAAACGTCCGCGATACGGTTGAATCGGTTCATTCAGTGTGTACCGGTACAATAGACGGCCGAAATCGTGATGGATCGTACCGTGAGTGTCTGGATCGGTAAATTCCGCGATTGTATCGGTTCTTCCATTATAGTATTTCATTATATCCTGTGTTTCCGAGGCGCCATGAATGCACCATCATCAGCCGTTCAACCCCCTCCCCAAAAGCCAGTCTTTAACGCGAGCTGCGACTCGGACAGACGGACAACATCTGCACTCTGCATGCAGGCAACCAGGGAGACAGACAGTGCAGCGAAATACGAGTGAATCAACACAGACGAACTAGCAGCCCCACGGGTTAAAAAGATGCAAGATTAGTTGTACAGTACTTAGCTTTATATCATCCAAGTCCGCTGCGCAGATTGTTGTCACAGAGTAGCACAGGCTGATCGAGTGATATGTAATCAACAGCCGTTTCTTAGCGAATCTCCGACGGACAATTGATTGAGATCATCTTCTGCGCTATATTAACTGCACACACACACAACAACAATGTTGCTGGGTGTTGTAGGACTACTGCTTGCGTTTAAAACAAAGTATTTGTCACTGTTCTACAACTTTCCCGTTGATGCAAGCAACTCTCTCACTTGAAAGAAGCCTAATTTATACATCGCAGTACAAGGGTGTCGCACCTAAAATAGCAGACCTACAAGCTCACAATGCGTCGTGGATGCGACGCGCTGTGAGCTTGTAGATCTGTTTTAAAACATTTTGGCTATAAAAATTGCATAATCCTGGATTAAATATAATATAATATAATATAATATAATATAATATAATATAATATAATATAATATAATATAATATAATAATACAAACCAGGGAGGGACTTTATTGTTTTTCAGGTCAAGGACCCCTTAGCTCAGACAGAGATCAAGCAGGGACCTTCACTGTAGGCTAGGCATTATAGCCTACTGTATCACACAAATATTTGGCAGGCCCCCTGTAATAACCCTGGATTGGGGTCCCTGACTCCCAGTTGAAGACATATAGGCCTACTAATAATGACATAGGCCTTCTATATGATTAGTTATGAAACAATTCTACAATAGCCAGCAGCTTTGTGTTCTCCCAGAATACTATAGGCCTATGTTGGATTGTTAGACAGAGCCTAGTACTACAGTGAAACAATAAATTGCCTTGAATTTAAATTTCATACATTTTTAGTCGCTATGTTTTGTAAATTTGGGGATTTGGGCTTGAATCGTGGTGAATCGTGAATCGTATTGCATCGTATCGGGAACAGGGGTGGATCGCGATGTATCGTATCGGCAGGATTTCAATGTATCGCAATTATATCGTATCGCTGGCAGTGTATCGAGGTCCGTATCGTATCGCCTCAGTGGTCGAGATTCGCATCCCTAGTATATATGGTTGAATTGAAAATCTAGTAACTAAAATGAGTCTTTTGAAGGGCTCTTTGAAAGGAACGGATCCCAGAGATCCAGCTCACTTCAAAGAACCATAAATCCCATCTCTAGTCACGGCAGCTGACCGGCAGACTGCCTGCATGGCTGTCTACTGCGCCAGCGCTATTTATGTATACGTTTCTAGATTTTACTTACACCTTCACCCTACAACTGTCATTGTCCTGATCGTCTCCCGGGCACCCGTCTCTGGGGAGCCAGAATTGATGCCGCGTTGGCCGTCATAGCTCAAGAGCCGCGGCTACTAGGCTAGCCCCGTTGCCAAGTATCCTTTATGCCGCGTAAATCTTTCATTAGCAGAGGCGCGGCAAATCTATCATTAATTATCGGCTGCTGGCATTTACAGAGGGGTCGGTGGAGATTGATGGCGGGGGCAGTGTGGAGCCAGCGCCGGACTGTTTAGGGAGCCGATCCATAATGACTCACAACAAGGAGGATCCCTCTTAACTTTTATTTATAAGGGGGCCCCTTTTGCTTCAACCCACTCTCCTGCGTTGGCTGTTCATCTGTCTGCCTAACCCGATAACACGACTCCTCGCGGCGGCTGAAAAACAGCTTTATCTTCATTGGCAAGCGTCTCTGCGGGTCCATCTCCATATGTTGGTGGACGTCTTTACCCATCATCTCTCTCTTAGCTCCCCGGGCTTTCACTCTCAGCCCCTAAAGAGGACTAAATTAATTTGTCTCTGTGGAGCATGTGACGAATCTATCCAGGGAGACTCAGGGAAGGAAAGGAGAGCTGGTTTGTGTGTGTGAGCATGCACATGTATGTATGCGTGCATGCATAAGTGCCCTAAATGTGCGGTTTGAGTGTGCGCGCGCGTACACACTATTGCATACGCATGGGCGTTCTCTCCACATATTCCCTGTTCTCTGTTTCGACATGAAGGTGGCGTCAGGTTCTTTAAAGCTCCAATCTGTGACATATTTTAATGAATAAAACAATATTTTAACCACTCATGGTAGAGTATGTTATAATACAACTAGTAAGACGCCTCAGGGCGACATGCGACCTCGGCCGCGCCAATTCTTGGACATCTGGCCATTGATGTATATCAATGTTCTTGGGGAGGACACTTTATTGTGGACACTGGTCCACAATAAAGTGATTTAAGCACAGGCCACACAGAATTTGACAATGTTATATTGACACTACCATAGATGCCACAATCTTTATTGTAGTTAATTGGTTGTTGTTCTCTGTGGTATCGTAGCTTTAGTTTTGATGCATGGACGGTTGACAGTTCTGCAGTTCTATATTCCAGTATAAGTGACTTCACATACGGTTAGCTGTGAGCTACGTAAACATAAACAAATAGACAGGATAGAGCTTGTTATGATGGCGAAGGTGCAGGACATCCTTATGTCTCCACAGAAACCCCACAGAACCGGGCCTCGTGTAAGCATATAAATCATCCACAATCCCTGGCCTAAATGTGCCAGCAAAAATAAGTCTAACAACTCTCTAAACAGGCTCTCTCTCTCTCTCTCTCTCTCTCTCTCTCTCTCTCTCTCTCTCTCTCTCTCTCTCTCTCTGTTCAGCCTAATTCTCATTCTTCACCACATTCCCCGGACCCTCTGCGCAGCTCAGACGTTTCCAGGACTCGAGCCACCAAAATATAGCATTGTTTTATCTTTAGACCTAGTCGATAAGAAGAAGGCATATTGGTTTTCTGCTAAAAGCCCACGGATTGGGCCTGCGTTTATTGACTCATCAGTTGGAGCATTTCCCCTCCAACAGACACACGCACGCATAAGTGCAAAGACGCGTACAAGAACAAAAGAAAACACAGACGCATATCTAATTCATAAACGTCGACAGACTCAGACAGGAAAACATACTCAACGACAAACGTGGACACGTATACAGGTACGTACGTACATAGTACATACACGTACATGTATGCGCACGCGCACGCACACGCACACACACACACACACACACACACACAAACAAACACACACACACACACACACACACACACACACACACACACACACACACACACACACACACACACACACACACACACACACACACACACTGTAAGCACAAACGTTGTCAGACAAACACATGCAAGGTACGGACACAAACACACATCCGCACAAGAAGACCTTGGTAGAATTGCCCAGTGTTTCATTCTGTTGAGATTCCTCAGACAGAAAAGAAAACATTAAAACTAAAACACTACGGGATCAGACCTTGGACCAAACAGCAACATAATAGAGAGATGTGGCGAGAGAGAGAGAGAGAGAGAGAGAGAGAGAGAGAGAGAGAGAGAGAGAGAGAGAGAGAGAGAGAGAGAGGTCGCGAGACAGGGAGAGAGGTAGCGAGAGAAAGATGACACAGATAGAGATATAGCAAGAGAGAGAGTGTGTGAACTAACGAGAGAGAGAGAGAGAGAGAGAGAGAGAGAGAGAGAGAGAATATGAAACCGGGTGAGGTGAACATAAATAGAATGAAATGAACAGCCCTCTGGAGCATTTCATGCTGCATTGTCACAGTCTATTATCCCTGCAACCCAGTTGATACTCGGTGACAAACAGTAGATTAGCAGCCCTGTCTATACAATACCATCCGCTCGTCGTCCCGGTCCTGCTGCCCGCCTGGCCAAGCAGGTCACTGATGGCAGCGCGAGGGCCTTCCGTTTGCGGACGCAAGGAACTAACCGAGGCCATGAGAGGGAACAGCGTCCAGCCAGCGTCACTCAGTGATCAAAGATCATGGAATAAAGCAAAATAGAACTGCACGACTGCACAAATTTAAGGATGATGTTCACGCGCCGCATTATCGTTCTAAACATGTGTCGCAGCAGTTCTACATACAGCCAACAGGTTGAAGAAAACACACATTGAGGCTTTAAAACAGGAGCTTCAACGTTTTCAGGCCAAGGACCCCTTAGTTGAGAGAGAGATGAAGCAGGGACCACCACAACCTGTTCATAGATTCCATATACTGTAGTTTCATCGTTTGACAGCACAATCATTAGGGTATTTTGGATTCATGTCAATTTGTGTTTTAAGATATTTAACCACTCATATACTTAATAAACCTGACCTTTCACTCTGTACTTAATCTGTTCTTTTCTAGCAGAACTACAAGCTTGTAGATCTGCTATTTTTGTCTAAAGTTCTCAGAATATGGACGTTCAAGTGGTTATATAATAAAAACTAGAAAAAGGTTTCCATCACACAAAAATTTGGAGGACCCCCTGTAGTGACTCTGAGGACCCCCACGGGGTCCCGGACCCCCTGCTGAAGACCCTTGCTTTAAACGTTGCTTTTTATGAAATTTCAGAGACCGTTAGTGTTTACGGAAGATGCTTCTACATGTATTCTGTTGCTAGGTGGAAATCCAGAGGAGAACTCTAATCCACGAGTGATTCATATAAGTCCAGACAAAGTCAAGCAAAGGGACCACAATGACGCAGGCTGATGACAGACAGGACAGAAGGCAGAGACACAATTAGACAGACATGACAGAATAATAAGCCCACACAAAATGTCTTTCCCTTTCTTTCTTTCTGTGTTTCTGTCTGCAGTCAGTGCCAGACAGAAACATGGCCAACGTCAACATGACCAACAGCTAGGACAGACAGACAGACAGACAGACAGACAGACAGACAGACAGACAGACAGACAGACAGACAGACAGACAGACAGACAGACAGACAGACAGGTAATCAGACAAAGCTAGAGAACAGACACTATGGCCGGTCTGTATTTCTGTCTGCAGTGCAAACAGAGCGGGCCGGCAGAACAATGCGACTAGGCACGTGCACACATAGACATCAAAGGGGGCTTGAGCCCCTGCCCTTTTATCTGTCTGTAAAAAGTGCCCTCTCCAGACCATGAATGCAGTTTTTACTATGGTGAAAGAAACGCAAATGCCCTTCTTTCCATTCCATACCTGAAAGCAGCATTCAAGAGAATTGCCTTGTCCAAACTCTCCTGAACTTGAATGCAGCATCATTATGTCGAAAGAATAATTGTCCTCTCTGTGTAGAAATCAAGCTGCGACGCGTTGTGAGCTTGGAGGTCTGCTATTTTTGATATTTTCACCAAAAGTGCCCTTTTAGAAATGTCAGCCCCTGCCTCTCTAACATTCTCTGCACGTCCCTGAATGAGACAGAAAGCATGCATGCGGGCCAGGGGACTGACAGACAGTGGTTGGGTGTATTATTTGTCATTATCCCAGTCGGTGTCACAGAGGAATTGGGTAACTCAGCAGGTTTCATTAAAGCTCCCCAGTCGGCTGTTCGCCGGGCCGGATGGTCATCGGCTTGCCCCCCCCCCCTCATCACCCACCACCCCCAACGACCGGATACCAGGCAGCAGGGCTGAATAGAGGGTTATTGGAGGTGGTTGACAGCAAATGACCTGTGTGTGTGTGTGTGTGTGTGTGTGTGTGTGTGTGTGTGTGTGTGTGTGTGTGTGTGTGTGTGTGTGTGTGTGTGTGTGTGTGCGTGTGCATGTGTGTGTGTGTGTGTGTGTGTGTGTGTGCGTGTGTTACTGTACTTGAGAGGGCCAAATGTCCCCACAAGTAAATTGAGACAGAGACATTATGAGAACTGTTTCCCTGGTCCTCGCATTTTCAACGTTTTCAGGCCAAGGACCCCTTAGTTGAGAGAGAGATGAAGCAGGGACCCCCACGACCTGTTCATAGATTCCATTTCATTGTTTGACATCACAATCATCAGTGTAGTTTGGATTCATGTCAATTTGTGTTTTCAGATATTTAACCACTTGAACTGTCAATACTTAACAAACTTGAGCTTTCACTCTGTACTTAGTCTGCTCTTTTTCCCCTCTACACCAAACCTCTTTGCCAAAAATAGCCGATCTACAAGCTCTGCGAGGCGTTGTGAGCTTGTAGATCTGCTATTTTTGGCTACATTCTCAGAATATGGACGCTAGGGTTCAAGTGGTTAATATAAAAAAGGAGAGAAAAAAAGTGTCTATCGCTCAAAGATTTGGAGGACCCCCTGTAGTAACTCTGAGGACCCCCTAGGGGTCCCGTACCCCCTGTTGAAGACCCCTGATTTAAAGGGTGAGAGCGTTGGGATTGGGTTTTATTCACAATTTTACTGTATATTTAGTTGTGCGACGTCACGGTAGACAGATCTTTCGAGCAGTGGTTCTCAAACATTTTCATGTCAAGGACACTTATCAGCCCGCGGACCCCAGTTGAAAAGATATGCCAGGGAGAAGATAAGAGAAGATTTTTTACAGCTCTAGCAGTGGTTCTCAACCATTTCAATGTCAAGGATCCCCATTGCATTTTGATGCATTATGTTCTAACTCTGAGAGAGTACAAATGGAACCAAATCTGAGTTACATACCCACTAGTCCTGTGCCCGGGGGTGTGCACACAGTATATGAGTGCACAGTACACCGTTGTTCCTATTGAGCTTGGCACATTTCCTGGGGCAAGCTGACCAGAGCACACATGTCACACGTGTCTTCTTATTTTTTCACCCTCAAAAAGCGCCTGCAATGTAGTGCATTTGAAACTACTTTGCAGTGCACATCATGGGGTGATCACTACTTGCCTCCTGTGAATTGTTTTATTTGTATTTGTGTTTATTTTCTGTTCATTTTGTTACTGAGTGAGGTCAGAAGACAAAGTGACGTGAGTGAGATGAAAATGGTGGTGAAATGTGCCAATTTCAACAGGAAACAACGGTATGAGGGATTGAATGTCCCTGAGGAGTCTCAGAAGTAATGTTGGAGAACCTTGACATCCAGTTGTGCAACACCCGTTGTATCCGTCTGTCTGTGTCCCTTTCATGCCTGTAGATCACACTGTAGATCGGTTATTTAAGGGAGTTGGTGTACTGTAGATGAAAAAGGAATGCACCAAATACAGTGCAACTCTGGTCTGTTTTAGACGTACTGAGTAGCAGTACTTAGAAGGTCTTAGTAGTGATACTAATGATGAATTCCAAATATTATCAAAGTATTCTGCGGCACTCCTGGACTTGTGTCACGGGATCCTATAAGCCTAGAGTACCACGGCAACCACTTTGAGAAAACCTGTTCCATCGGCATCAAACGTCAGCGCTTTGCCTCTGGCTCCGCACTCTTTCACAAAAGGTGCCTCTTTTCACAAAATATTTTATTGCCATAATATTTCCCACATCAGACATATGAAATATGGATGGTTCACAGCCTGCTCTCTCTGTCATAGACGCTGCTCCTGTTAAAACCCATTTAGGCCTGAACACATTATGACGCAATATTTTATGCTTTAAATATTAAAAAAATAGCAGATATACAAGCTCGGTGCCGCGCTGCGAGCTTGTAGATCTGCTATTTTTTTTAAATCGTGAAAATTAGAATTTTTGACCCGATTCTATAAGTGTCTTTTGAATCCTTCTAAGATTTTTGGAAAAAACCTATGTTTCTATGTCAGCAATCTGGCCAGCCATCGTCAAAGAAAAGGTCCTTTTCACTTAACTGGAGCTCAGTTAGTCTGTTCTTGAGAGACTACTGTGTCAGTGGTTCTCAAACCTTTTCATGTGAAGGACCCCCAAAATGATATTTATTTGGCCACGGACCCCCATTTCAAAATATCTAGTTCCAGGGACCACCCAGAAGCAAAATTTGAGTTACAAACGTTCCCTTTAAAAAAATACATAATATTCAAAGATTTGCACACATTTTCACGAGTTTTTCAAAAATAGCAGATCTACAAGCTCGCAGCGAGCTTGTATATCTGCTATTTTTCACTGGTTAAAGCATTCAATAATTCTAGGCCCTAAATGGGTTAACAGCTAAACATCATCTCTCCACAGACTTGCATGACCCTGCGGCTCCTCCAGCCACCTACTCCTCTGTTCTCGCTCCTCTCTCTGTTGCAGTGAGTCGCGAGACACAATGGCGGAATTAGGATTCACGCCGTGTGGCTTTACAGGTACTCTTCCAAATGACTCTGCAGAGCCCTTCAGGCTACTGTCAGCCCGATCCTCAAAGGAGACAGCGAGGCTAATATGCCCTCGGTGTTTCAAACAACACGGCAGCAGATGGTTATGATATGGATTACTCTGACAGTAAGTCAATAAGACCCAGATCTCGAGTTTGTGCCGGATTAGTGAATTGTCTCTCTCTCTCTCTCTCTCTCTCTCTCTCTCCCCCCCCCCCCCACACACACACACACTTTATGTTTTCCTTTCTGATCAGTCATACTCCCGTGTTCTTCAATTCAGGGGTGTCGCACCAAATTCTGGGCCCTGGGTACAAGGATTCGTACAAGGATTCCCTGTGGGCCCCCAAACCCATAAATGTTCTTCATAGGGTAGTCTGGAAATGCATTATTTTGTGCTTAAAAAAAAAATGCATTTTCTCAAAATCTTTTTTTTTTCTCACAATCGGCTGCAAATCTGGACAGCCTGTTTTGAGAACCCGTGGGATACTTTTAACCTTCGCCTTCTCAAAACCAGAGAAAGAGACAACGGTCAGAAATGGGACTTTGTGAGGATAGAAGGTGCAAAAAAAGGTTTTAAAATAGGAAAAGTGAAATTTCATGGTGTATCACCTTTAACTATTGAAAAATAGCAGATATACAAGCTCACAGCGCGGCACTCGCTGTGAGCTTGTAGATCTGCTATTTTTCAAAAAATCTTGAACATTTCTTTGAATATTTTTGACCCGATTCTATAAATGTCTTCTAAATCCTTCTAAGGTTGAAAAACCTATGTTTCTATGTCAGCGGTGCTCAAACCTTTTCATGTCAAGGAGTAGGACCCCCAAAATGATATGTATTTGGCCACGGATCCTCGTCTCAAAATATTTAGTTCGAGGGACCCTCCAGAAGCAAAATTTACAAATGTTCGCTTAAAAAATACACATATTCAAAGATTTGCACACATTTTCACGACTTTTCAAAAATAGCAGAGCTACAAGCTCGCAGAGCTTGTAGATCTGCTATTTTTCAATAGCTAAAGTATAAAAATAATTAAGGCCCCTCCACCTTGGGCCCAGTCCCCCCTTGTGACGCCCCTTCTTCAATTCAATTTGAGGCTGTATAGCATCCGATACATATATAGACGGGAGTCAGTGAAACAGAACACCTACAGGGTTTTCTTTAGTTGTTGTAGCTGTGTTTTTCAAAGACAGCGCTGTGAAACTTGTTCTGTGGAGCATTCATCTTGTGGATGCTCCAGTTCTGGCTTGTCAAGCCTGACTAAATAGAGGAGGCTGAGATGTACTGGCCGCGCAAAACACGGCTGCCCTACACAAATCTCATTTATCGTTATATCCGTGACATATGTTTTATGTTCCACACCACAACATACTTTATTTTTTTATTTTTGTACTGGAATATCATAAACACAGCTCTCCAGACCGACATTGGTTTTAAATTAGCTGGCCCGTCTGTCCAACCGGAGCGTGCCAATTAAAGAGTCATCCAATCAGATTTGAGTGACAACCTAGAATGTCTTTCATCGCGGCGGGGGGGGGGGGGGGGGGGGGGCAGACCGGCATCTTTCGGCCCACCTGCCCTGAGCACTAGTTTCAGAGAAAGTGTGGAATAGCTAATTGGAACCAAGGCAGCCTACTTGTGCATACCGCTGTTATGTGCCGTGGAAACCTCGTTTCTCCCTATTGTATTATTTATTTATTTATTTATGGGGATGAATGCCCTCTGACACGATAGTGTCACACTAATGTAGTAAAAAAAAAAGCCGATCTACAAGCTCACTTGTGAGCTTGTAGATCGGCAATCTTTCACTATTTTTAAATGTTTTTTTTTAATGATGATTAAAAAAGGAATGTGTTTGGCCATACAAGGTTTCCAACGATATGCAACAACGGGAGGCCAGCAGCACGGAGAACACAGAGAAGAGAATTCCACTTGATCTCCTTGTTGTTTTGCATGTCTCAGCGTTTCTCTTGTTTTTTTTTTTTTTTCTTTCTTTTTATCGCCCTCCTCGCCGGCGATGGAACAGAGAGAGTTGGAGGGTTTTGCCGTTTGTCTCAACAGACTGTCACTTTGGTTTGCGGACGCCTGCTGTGTACAGTTACATCTCCGCACAGGCTGCTTGCTCTTTTCATCCTCCAGTCCTCCAAACTCTGGGATGAGGTTTTGTGGGTTGGGGAACTGTGGCGTCAGTTCAGCAAAAGCTAGGGTATGGCAAAGATGGGAGTCCTCATGGAAAAGAGGCATTACATTTTGTATAACATGGTTCTATTGTGAAAATAGCAGATCTACATGCTCACAACGCCTCGCAACGCGAGGCGTTGTGAGCATGTAGATCTGCTATGTAGATCGGCTATGTAGATCATGTAGATCGGCTATGTAGATCGGCTATTTTCACAATGTCTGAAGAAAACTATTTTTTTCAGTTTTTTACACAGTTTCTTGGGCTGGATATGGCAGCCTGGAATGGTTGTTCAAGTGCAGCTAAACTTAGCATGTTAGTAAACGTGCCACAATTAACAATAATGCATTGCACCTGTGCAGCTGACCTGCGTAACCTGGGAATATACCATGTTGTCAAGATGGGGAGAATACAAGTCTGGAGAATATAATCATAATACCTTGTTAAAGTGACCATTTTGTTAAACTTTGCATTTGTAGTTATTTTACTGTAATTTAACAACATATTAACCAGCACAGATAGAGAACAAGAGACATTCATGTCCCCCCCCCCCGGACCAAGGGTATGGCAGCTGCATACGCCTGCCATACCCAATTGACGCCCCTGTTGGGGAATGATATTTATATTGTATAGAATCTGAATCTATAGGGTAGGCATAATAAGCCTCAGCTTCAGCCTATATGACTTTTCGGTGTTACTGTACCTCCTCTGTGTGTGTAGACTAAACTGAAGTATTAGAGCACCTAAATAAACTATTCATTCATTCAGTTAATCAGAATCAGCAATACAAATAAATATAAGTACAAGTCACAATGCAATGCATTTTTCGAACACCTTATGTATAATTGAGTGGTTTGCAATAATCTAAATCTGCAAAGTAACTAGTAAATAAGGTTGTCAAAAAAGTACAAAGTATCAAAACATGGAAATACTCAATAAAGTACAGTACTTGAGTTAATGTACTTATTTCCACCACTGTTTGTCACTCTCCTCATGCATTTCAACCTGCCGGCAAGTTGCCAGGAGAGACAACGCAAGGTGAACCATGCAAAGCACATACAAAAACACACTTCAAATGAACATGTCTCTTCCGCGACGTCTTCTGTCATGCGTGTTGTCACTGTGTTGAAAGTGATCCGTTTTCAACCATTATCCCGGGCTTTGTTCATTGCAGACTGCACGCGGCGGTGGGGGATTCGGGGGATTTGTTTTACTGTAACATTGATAGAAACACATTAATAAATGAACAAAACGCAGCGAGTTTAAGTTGCCTCTGCGTGAACCGCGTCTCCAGATGTGCCTGCATGCTGCTGGAGAGGCAAAGCGTCGAGCACTGACTCTCTCTCAGCCCGAAAACAATACCACGAGAAATAATGCATGAGGGGACAGCACCGCCAAGCCACACAAATGGGAATTATTCATTACACATCTTCTCTCTCTCTCTCTCTGTGTGTGTGTGTGTGTGTGTGTGTGTGTGTGCGTGTGCGTGTGTGTGTGTGTGTGTGTGTGTGTGTGCACGAGAGAGAAAGTGAGCTGAAGCTGATGAATATGCAATATTCTCTAAGTCAATGCCAGTCCCTTCACCTTTGTGGCTACCCTTACTGAACTCTTGTGAGTTCATTCATTCATTCATTCGGTCGGTCGGGCGGTCGGTCGGTCGGTCGGGCGGTCGGGCGGTCGGTCGGTCGGTCGGTCGGTCGGTCAGTCAGTCAGTCAGTCAGTCATTCAGTCAGTCATTCTTCAACTACACCTGTCCTCTCTCTGACAGAAAGACAACATAAAAAAGTCATTAGCATACAGTACCTACTAATCAGTAATAACCAGGCCAATACAAATTTCAGTGCAGAAAAACACTGGACAAGGGAAACATATTCTTTGCATGCTGAGAAAATGGCTCTCTGTCATCTGTCCCTAATGTTTCCTCTCTCTCTCTCTCTCTCTCTCTCTCTCTCTCTCTCTCTCTCTCTCTCTCTCTCTCTCTCTCTCTCTCTCTCTCTCTCTAGCTTCCTGGGGTAGGCAAAAAGCATATGTCGGGCCTCAATTTGGCGAACGCATCAATCATGACATACCATTAGTGTTCAAAAGGCCAATTATAAAACCTCGGAGGCACTCAGAGTCACTAAACGCGAGGCTTCGATTAGAGCTTGACCTCGCCGCGATTTGCGTGCACAGCTAAGCACCGAATAATAGATACCAAGATCTTTAACATAATTACGTCTTAATGGATGCCGAAGCCACGCTGTCAAAAGTTGATCTGCAGACTTCAGTAGCATCTAAGGAGAGACGACGGCGCACATTACCCGCCGCGCGACAAAAAAAGAGTGCAAAGAGAGAGAGAGATGGAGGGGTGACAGGCGATAAAGTGGATGGCGCCGCTTTCTGCGCGACTCTCGCGTCCCCCCGAGCAGCTCAGCAACAACCAGCAAGGTGCTGTTCACTTTGATCACGGTGAAAATATATTTTCCCCCCCTGACCCTTTCTCAATTTAATCACATCGCGGGCTCTGTTGACAAAGCAAGATGAGGGTCGCTTCCGACAGCGTCTCGCTAACAGTCCATATTAGCGGTAATGTTGACCAAACTCGTCCAAGGTGACCCCCCCCACCACCAACCCCCCCCCCACACACCGCTCCTCAACAGTGGCCAGCTCCAGTCCACTGCATTTAGAAAGGGGCCTCTTTTTTTGTACTGAAGTCGACCCCATTAAGCCAGGGATAATTGTGTGTGTGTTCTCCATGGTGAATATTTGATCTGCTGTTTGCCCTTTGCCGGCCGTGTGGTGCAGAATAATGGCTCTGCGCTGAAACGGCAAAGAGGCAAGAAAGGAGAGAAAAAAAAGGCTCCTTCAGCCTGGTTGGAGGCCAGCCCAATTACTCTATCAATTATTAATTCATCATAAAGGTCGGCCCTTTTTCCTCCCATTATCCCCACCGGTCTGAGAACACACAGCAAAGTCACAAGTGTTAGCCGGGCCTTTGGGTCAACAGCCCCCGAACCAGACGCAGACGTACGAGTACACACATAGTCCAGAGGACATGTCTGGGTCAACGGCGGTCCGGCGAGCGAGCGCCGGCGGGGGAATTATAATGGTGTTCATTTGAACAAGCCTCTTGAAGATTTCATATTTGAGTCAGTCTGCCGAATGGGTTATTATCATATCCTTTGCGCGCTGTCGCTCAAACAGCCAGTCTAGTATTTGTGCATTACCCATGAAGGATGTTGCCTGCCATAACGCAGGCTCAGAGAAACAACTACGTCCATCATCCCGCAACGCTCCTTATTGAATGGAAGCAAACAGGGGGCAACACAACGGCACACAATCAATCCTGTTGGAACCGCGGACATGCTAACCGGTTTGTGGTCCTGTGTGGTTACATGTCACCGGAGCGCTGGCCGATGCTTAATGTGTCGTCGTGGGTTTGACCTTTAACTAATGGCGTTGCCACTCCTCTGCAAAGGTCACCCTTCTAGTCGTCGGCCCAATCACGGCTCGTTGTCTTAACTGTCTGGCTGGCCGCTGGTGGACAGATGAAATATACCCCATAGAGAATAATACTTTTTTGATGGCAGTCGTGGAAACTACTGTGTCGGTTATCAAAAGTCGATGTGAACCTCGACACGTGTAATCGCATGCTGCGAGGCGTCTGCTAACAGTGTCTGCGACTCTGCGTAATAATCCAGTTTCATGGATTTGATAGCACCCCACGGCATGACCTCAGTAGACCCTTTAACTGTATACTAGCTCTAGGTCCATATCACCACATCAATATGTATGTTCACGAGCGCTAAGTCTATCATCATTATACTATTCATCCAGGAAAAGGCCACCTATATTCGGCGCACTTTTAACAAGCCCCGGCTGAATGAGATTCTTAGGAATGGGTGAAAGATTAAGCGAACACACTTTGAAGGATTTAGGGCAAAACGTAGCGCATCAGTTACGCCGCACATTTCAATCCGGATTGTTATTAAAATTCTAAACCGTCGAGGCTTCCTTCATTTAAATTGTATTATTAGTCATATTACCATTAAGTGCATAATTGAATACGATTAAGGGTAATTATTCACATAAATTACATTTAGGCTAGTGATTGCCGGGGAAAAAAACAACACTGTTTTTAGAATATGTCTCTCTGACATTTACTTTCCCTCCTCCTGAATCTGCTGTTCCGTTCAGATCACAAAAAAAAAAACATCTCCCAAATTAAGTTAGCATAAGATGCTCATTAACATTCTATTCCCATGATCCCCTTCTGCTCAACAGTTTAAGAGGTCACAAACCTTTTTTCCCCCTTTTACTTTTTTGTTTAGCCCAGCTAGCGGCTGTTCAGTCAGTTGAACCAAACATTTTCAAGGTATCTGTAGCTTGAAAACGACTTGCTGGATTGCCATGAAACTTTCTGTACACCTTCATGCTCCCTGGAGGACGACCCCTAATAACCGTTGGTCATACCTATGCGATTAACGATTTTATTGTGTTTTTGTCATTGACAATTACATTTCTGTTTGGCTTTTAGGCTTTGAAGTTGCACATGGCAGATATGACACATAACCTAAATATACAAAGAAATTACTGACATATTTGAAAAAAAAAAGAACATTGATAGTGGAAATAGCCGATCTACAAGCTCACAACGTGTTGCATCGCGACTCGTTGTGAGCTTGTACTGTAGATCTGCTATTTCCACTATTTTAGAAAACATTTGAAAATGTATGAAACATTTGCAACATGGAAACAATTATGACGATTATGACTTAATAATTGCGATTATGTAAAATAATTTTGATTCGACGATTATGTAATAATTGTGACAGGCCTAGACGACACAGCACATAGCAGGATGTTAGATTCCTTACTCAGAGGATAACAACAGGACACACACACCAGACTGAGCATGGGCACAGAACAAATATACACATACAGTACATGACAACTAATTTTCCCTTGGGAAAATAAATCAAATTTCTGTATATAGTAGAATGTAATCAATGCGTTATATTTTCTCTCTGTGTGTTAATGAGCATGTGCAGCAGGTGTATCTGGTTTGACCGTATTCTGAGTTTGGATCGATCATGTATAGAGGGTATGGGACCCGCCCCCTAATCTAGACTGAGGGGCAAAACATTGAGCAGCATGGAGCATTGGAGTTTGGAAGTGCTAGTTGCAAATCACTCAATGGCCCTGCATACGACCTGTTTCTAAATTGCACATAATGCAGGAGGCAGCAGGATATTCTGTTGTTGAAAACGAGCGCTTCCAAACTCTGACACTTGGAAAAATAAAAACCTGCACAGAATGTCTTGACAGAAAGTAGCTCATAACATGCCTATGGTGGATTTTTATGAAACAAAAACTTTGCAGATAGAAAGAGGATAATTCAAGCTATCAGTACAGCCGCAGTGTTGGTGAGTTTGTTTAATACAATCAGAAAGGACTTTTTCTAGTTTTTTGCCACTCAGTAGGCATGTTCCCACATAACTTCCAGCAACATGCAGTGATGTCACACGCATACCCTCTATTGCGCTTTCTGTGCAGATCCAAATAAAATAATGCATGTGTGTGTGTGTGTGTGTGTGTGTGTGTGTGTGTGTGTGTGTGTGTGTGTGTGTGTTTGTGTGTGTGTCTGTGTGTGTGTGTGTGTGTGTGTGTGTGTGTGTGTGTGTGTGTGCGTGCGTGCGTGCGTGCGTGCGTGCGTGCGTGCGTGTGCGTGCGTGTGTGCGTGTGCGTGTGCGTGTGCGTGCGTGTGCACCTGCGTGTTCAACATAACGTCAGATCCTCAGGGGACTGAGGGGACACCCACCATTATTATACCCCGTCTTGTGCTTTTTCTAAGCACAGATGACATTTAAGCCTAGTAGACTGTAATATATATAATATTCTTTGTTTATCATCCTACAGTATACCACTGGCACGCACAGCACGCACAGACACACGTGCACATACAAACATAGGCCTATCTCTCTCTCCATCTCACTCTCTCACGCACACACGCACATGTCCCACAAACCAAATGGAAACATTAAGTGCATCACAGCCTCGATACTTTGCTCCCTGCATTCATTCCATATAATCATATAGATTATACAATCCATATAATCATATTCTGTAGGTATAAACATGGACAACACACGAAAAAAACAACAACTCTCAATTCACAACAAGAATTGAAAGAAAATAAGATGCCCATATTAACCTAGAGGTGGTCATTGTGATATATGATAAAATATGATCGATGTGAAATGTGTCTATTATATAAAATGTATTAAGATATGGTTTGTCAGTCCAGAGTGTGAGGTTATGTATATACTGTACATACGTCAACACTGAGGTTTATTCCTCAAGTAAAATGCATTATTTGATTGCATTAAAATAGGGATGGTTATGCTTATTCAAGATGCATTATTACACATACTAATCTAATCTGCTCCACATACAGTATAGTCATTCTTAAATTAAAAGCATGTTTAAATAATAATAAAATCCCCTCTCCTTTTACCTGACGGCATTGCAAAACAGACTTTTTAGAAAATGGTCAGAAATATCATATGGACAATATCTAAAATAACTAGAGTAATTGAGGACACTTTGAAATGTTGACTTGATTAGGGGCTTGGTGTCTTTGCTTGATTTTGGACATTTTTTAGACATTTTGGGAAATTCCCAAAATGTCTCTTCAACATTGAACTGTGAAGCAAGCAAATAGGCTATTTTCTTTTGTAAAGAAATAGTGTTCTCAACCTGTGGGTCGGGACCCCCATGGGGGTCCCCAAATTATTTTGGGGGGTCCCCAGATGATTAACTTAATGTGCAACATTGTTTTCTCACTCAACAGTAAACAAACCAACATACAGTTTAAGTGTATAGACTATAGAGGGTATCTGCAAATGTTTCTAAAGTGTATTTAATACCTCTAAAATGACAAATTAAACATTTGTCAAATTGTCAAATATTAAGAGGCAGCAATTGTGAAAATAGCGAATCTACATGCTCACAACGCCTCGCAACAGATCAAGGTGTTGTGAGCATGTAGATCTGCTATTTTCACAATAGAACCGTGTTATATAAAATGTAATGCCTCAACTCTTAGGGTGGGGGGTCCCCAGTTAAAATATGATTATTCGCGGCCTGAAAAGGTTGAGAACCACTGGTCTAGTGTAACCTATGGTGAAGGAGATAAGAAAGGAATCATTATTTCCTTTCCTTAGCATTTAGAGCAAGGGTCCATCCTGACTATGTTGAATGCCTCTAACCTTATTCTGCATGTACTGTAGGTCAGTGTGGGGAAACAAAAACAAAAGCAACCCTCTACTTTATCTGTCAAAGAGAAATGGGAAGCAGGACTTGGGGTGCAGATTACCGAAAAGGATTGGTACAATATTTGTAAGACACCATGCACGGCCACGAGCTCTAGAGCAGTGATATTCAACTAGCGGCCAGCGGGCCAAATGCGGCCCCAGCGGAGCTTTCTTGTGGCCCCTGGAGAACATTCCATATTCCAATGTAAAAAGAAATTGTGCATCACCATTGTGCTAGGTAGCTTGGCAACATACAAGAGCTCAACAGATGAGTTCTGAGTGCAGTTCATCCATCTATTTGAATTCATTTCTATTGTCCATTTGCCCCAAAGAAACAATTCACCTGGATTGTTTCCATCTTTCATCTTCTCCATCATCATTCAAACACATCTTGTGCAATTATCGGGTGCTCAAAATAAAAGCAAAAACCTTTCATTCATACGAACATATAAACACTTCAAATCGCCAGCCTGCCTCAAATATTCTTCCCGCAAAGATGCTTGCCAATGACCCATGTAGAACATACTGAAATACTGTATCTACTTCCTGTTTTCTTAATATCAAAATCTAAGACTGTGCTCAGGACTGGCACAGAAAACCTAAAAATGCATGAAGTGAAGCAGGGCCTAATAAGTTACCATAGCCTAATGGACATACTGTACATGTCCATTGTTGTCTTATCGGACATATAGCGAACAACAAACGGTCAAGTGGTTAACCTTGAACATTTTTGTTCATTTCTGTTGTCTTGTGGCCCGTGACTTCAATTGATTTTACAATTGTGGCCCCCTGCCTATAATCTAGTTGAATACCCCTGCTCTAGAATGTGGAGGGAGTTTTGCTGGAAGAACGCTATTATATACTTTATAACTCCAAAGATCAGAGGAAAAGTCACAGCAGAGAAACAACCATGCTGGAGACTGTGTGGAGACATGGACGCTGCATGGCCACGAACATTTATTTTGGAACTGTCCAAAAATTGACAAATATTGGGATGAAGTGTGGTCAGTAATAAAAGAGATCTTGAAATATGAAATAAAAATAAAAAATGAAATGAAATTTCCTTGACGCAGGAAAACACACATGGAGACGACATGTATCTGGTCAAGGTGCTGATAGCAGCCAGCAAAAAAACAATAACGAGACTGTGGTATAGAAGTGAATCCACAACTTGTGAGCAGTGGCTGTGCATTGTGGAGGAAATGTATGTGATTTACACATAGACTCAGGATACAAGAGGAATTGTTTCTTGAAAAATGGGAAAAAATTGACTGAATAGCATGACCCGGAAGAATGACACCACAGAGGATTGAAATGGACTGTAATATGATGATGAACATGATGTAGAATGTTGACCCTGTAAATGTGTGTCTACAGTATGTGACAAAATAAAAATTAAGTAAACAAAAAAAATCAACAACACTTTCACATGCAGAGATACATAGCTGCAAGAGGTACAAAACACGATATTGCTCTTAAGCTTGCTGTGAATTGTGCCTGACAACTCAATACAGAACTTCACAAGGGGATGTGTTTCAAACCCTTCACTGATTCTGTGGATCTTAATGAGCTGATCCTCTTCTGTAGTAGCTAAAGCTTGAAGTACCTTTGTAATTGAATCATAATCCTCATCAAATGACCACTGATAATGATAATGATGATGTTTCTTTTATTCCACTGTCTATCACTATTACACAAATTCCAACAGTTTCTTCAAAACATTATGAAAAGAAAAAAAAAAAAGGTAAAATCTTCACTCTCTCCATTGGTGATTGGTGATTGATGGACAGCTAAAGAGCTTTAAAGAGTTAAGTGAGGAATATGATCTTGATAAACATGAGTTCTTATATTTGCAATCAGGGGACTATTATGTGAAGGAAATTAAAGGGAAAGCTCCAGTGGAATTGAATGGGGTGGTTCAAAGCTAGGTACGAATCATATCCGCAGTGTAACAGAAATTGAGGAAGAATGATAATCATACAACTGAATATATAAAGGTAAAATGGGAAAAGGAACTCGATATTGAAATAACAGATGAGGAGTGGACTAAAATGTGGAGGGTGCATCATTCATCCACAAACTCATGGATATGGCGTGAGTTTTCTTGGAAAATCTAAGCCGGTTCTCTTTATAACAACGCTTGTAGATCCCTGGTCCCTGGCATATTTTCTGATGAGGGTCTGCAGCTTAATTTTGCAGTCCTTGACATGAAATAAGTTTGAGAAACACTGCTATACATAATGTCAAAGAACAGCAAGCAGGAGGTCAAAATGACTGAGAGAGCAGCAGGAGAACAGGTGCAGCTTATAATATTTATTATGCTGGAGTGGGAGCCAGGTGATTAGTGTACAAGCCTACACCAGGCGTGTCACATTCTGGGCCCTGGGTACAAGGATTCACTGCGGGCCCCCCATGAATGTTCTTCATAGGGGGAGGGGGTTTAACCCATTTAGACTGGGAATGCATTAATAGGCATTATTTTGTGCTTTAACTATTGCAAAATAGCAGATCTACAAGCTCACAGCGCGGCACCGAGTGCCACGCTGCCAGCTTGTAGATCTGCTATTTTTGAAAAATCGGAAAAATAGGACCCCCAAAATGATATGTATTTGGCCATGGACCCCCATCTCAAAATATTTAGTGCCAGGGACCCCCCCAGAAGCAAAATTTGAGTTATAAATGTTCGCTTTAAAAATACATACATTCAAAGATTTGCACACATTTTCACAACTTAAAAAAAATAGCAGATCTACAAGCTTGCAGTGCGGCACTCGGTGTCACGCTGTGAGCTTGTATATCTGCTATCTTTCAATAGCTAAAGTATAAAATAATTAGGGCCCCTCCACCTTGGGCCCTAGTAACTCAGTCTCACTTTTCCCCCCCTTGTGACGCCCCTGGTCTACACTAGTACACTTGGCTTGAGGGGGATTGTCTAATGATGGACCAATCACGGCAATGTGTGACAGATGAAGGAGCCAATCATAGGAAACTTAATAAAGAATAGAGAAACAAAGACAAGAGGGGACACAAAACGAAACAACAGCAAAGACATGGCATGTAACGGCCAGCCCTCGGGCCAGAATGTTAACGTTGCAAACAAGATCACCTGTTAGATTGCAGGATGAACCCTACTGATTGTGGTGACCCTGTGGCCTTTCATCTAGCACCACGCCTAGGCCAGAGGGCACTTTGTGCCTTTTTAATTATCTGTTCTATTTTACCTTAAAACGTTTGCCGTTCGGTGACATAACAAGTGATTTGGTGGTTTGGTCAGTTGAAACCACTTTGGTTCAGTTTTGGATTTGCATGTAGCTAGACTGAGCTTTTCTTGTTTTTCTTGCATTTGCGGCCAGCATAATACCTCATTGTTTTCTCTTGCAACACCGTTGAGTAAAAAAAAAAGAAACACTACAATTATCAAGATGTTTGCAGTGACTCGACAGCTCGGATACCAGGCACAGTAAACGGTTTTCACATGTGATACAGAACTGAGCGGGAGCAGTAAAGGTAGTCTTAGTAGTGGTGTTGTAATTGGACAACACGTATGCTTTATGAGTACACAGAGAGGGGAATAACACTATGTTTTCTGCGGTAGACTCAATACGGTGACTTGATAGGATCTGTCCGCTCTTACAGTATGAAAGCAAAAGAGACTTTAACATGTCTCTTCTTCTAGTGCCAAGGCAGGCGTCTGTGCTTGATTGCGAAACAAGAGCTGCGGTGGCATTTTTATGCGATGTGTCAAATTGTCACAGCAACATGGGAATAGAAAAAGAAAGGCAAAGTGTTTTGAAGACAAAAACAAAGAGTGCCAGGGTGCTGTGTGGGCATGGTGAGGTAGTGGAGCAGCCTGCCAGCCTTCACCGGACCAGACAAAAACCCACAGTGTTTTTTAAAACACAAAAAGTGTGAATGTGTGTTTGTGTGCGCGTCTGGGAGACTGTAGATGACTTGTGTGTTGTGTGTATGTGTTTGTGTGTGTGTGTGGGCGGAAATCTGTGTGTGTGTGTGTGTGTGTGTGTGTGTGTGTGTGTGTGTGTGTATGTGCGTGCGTGCGTGTGTGTGCGTGTCTGTGTAAGTGAAACTGCTGACTGGAAACAATGTGGGTTTCTTCAGAAGCTCACGAAACCATGAAAGCATGTGATGACAGAGTCTGGTGCACATACTCAATAACACACACGCACGCACGCACACACACACACGCACACACACACACACACACACACACACACACACACACACACACACACACACACACACACACACACACACACACACACACACACACACACACACACACACACACACACACACACACACACACACACACACACACACACACAAATGCACACTTACTGAAGGCTGTCATAGCAGATGGAGACAGTTACATTTTGTTATAATACGAGTACCTGCCTGGAATAGAGAAACACGTGCTTCAGATCTGCAATAAAAAAAACGACATCAAACTCCGGCCGGCATCCATTACCTGGATTGTTTTAGTACCAATAGTTTTTATCTTGAACAGTTCAAACTGAATGACACTCTGGCCTATGGAGACCTTACTGTAGTAGCTACAGTGATGCCTTTTAGTGGCTTGCCTTATGGTAACATATAATTGATCACTGGTAACGGTTGACTAACAATGGCGATTTGCGCTCACGTCAACAGTGCTGAGTTGCGCTGATGTCGGGCATGTCCATATCTGGTCTCTCTCTCTCTCTCTCTCTCTCTCTCTGTGTTCCCGCGCGTGCACCTGTGTGTGTGTGTGTGTGTGTGTGTGTGTGCGTGCGTGCGTGCGTGTGTGTGTGTGTGTACACGCTTGTGTATGTGTTTGTGTGTGTCAGCCTGCTCCGTCAGTAGCACCCCACGGTCCACGGAAGGTCCACTCTGTATGCTGCACGGGTATGTGTGAGCATGTGGATGTGTGTCCACCTCATGGATGTGGGTGTGTTGTGTGTGTGTGTGTGTGTGTGTGCGTGCGTGCGTGCGTGCGTGCGTGCGTGCGCACTTGCCTGTGCGCACTTGCCTGTGCGCACACATTCCTGTTCTCATTAGGTCGTACACCAGCGGGCCCTGGTTCAATGTTGTTTCCTGGATAGCCCATTACCGCTACCCTGCCCCCGGGGTTGCAAGTTGAAGTCTGAGACAAACAGTGAGCTGTGTACAGCAAAATGCACCCAGGAGATTACAGTGCCGAGGAAACCGCGGTGTGGAAGAGAAGAGGGGTGAATTTAAGGTTGAGTCAACCTGAGGCCACAATGGCCTGTTGTGGAAAGACAGTTTCCTAGCCAGGCTCTGTGTGTGTGTGTGTGTTTGTGTGTGCGTGTGTGCGTGCGTGCGTGCGTGCGCGTGCGTGCGCGTGCGGGTGCACTTGTATCACTATACTTGTGAGGCCCTCAATGTCCCCACAAGTACAGTAGAATGTGAGAAATAGACATACAGTAGGACAATTTCCCTGGTCCTCACAAGACAAATGGAAAGATTAGAGGTTAGAGTCATGCCCGATTTACACGTACATTGTGTGACATTGTAGTTGATAGTGTTATCACATTAGAGGGTTACAGTTAAAAATGTAAAAAAAGAATACAAAAAATCATCGTCCTAAAATGCTGATGTCTTCAGATACAGTATAGCAGGGGTCTCTCGTTTTCAGGCCAAGGACCCCTTAGTTGAGAGAGAGATGAAGCAGGGACCCCCCACAACCTTTTCATAGATTCCACAGTTTCATCGTTTGACAACACAATCATCAGTGTATTTTGGATTCATGTCAATTTGTGTTTTCAGATATTTAACCACTTGAATCATCAATACTTAATAAACTTGACCTTTGACTCTGTACTTAGTCTGCTCTTTTTCCCCTCTACACTAAACCCCTTTGCCTAAAATAGCCGATCTACAAGCTCTCAACGCCTCGCAGCGGGAGTCGTTGTGAGCTTTTAGATCTGCTATTTTTGGCAAAGGTTCTCAGGAAAAAAAAAAGGTTTCTATCACACAACAATTTGGAGGACCCCCTGTAGTGACTCTGAGGACCCCCGGCCTAGGGGTTCCCGGACCCCCTGTTGAAGACCCTTGCAGTATAGTAATGTAGTGTGCAAGCATGTGTGTGTGTTGGGGAAGGACGAGCAGAAAAGCGAATGGAACAAAAGGTGAAGTCTTCACACGCCGCCACTCGATATCATGTCGGTTGGATCATACGGTAGCTGCCGTGTTCTAAGAAACATTGTTCTCCCACCATGTGGAGACACAACGAAGCAGCTCTTTGTGACGGCGTTACATTCATGTCTTATCAAAAGCCAACTCTTCCTCTCCTGACTCACGTTGCCTTGCGCTCGCCTTGTGCCAATCAGTGGCGCTTCGCCGGGTTTGTCGGAGGGGGACCGTCAGCGTCATGTCAGTCACCGTGTTTTCCAATTACCATGTTTCGGCGCGCGCCATGTGATTGCTTGATTGGCAGCGTTATTTCCGCGGTAATTATTTCGATTCTGATTATGTCAATCATGTGACTGTCGCTCCCATGTGCGTATGTCAGACCAGAGCAGTGGCTGGAACGTCTCGCGCGTTATTTCCCTCCCGTTCTCTTTTTAACAGTAAGAACAACTTTTTAAAAATTCATGCTTGCGCTCGCTGGCGGCGTTATTACCTTTGAGCTTGGTAGCTCTTTCTAAATTACCCTCAGCCCATATAGGGGGCCCGTAATGATCATTTTCGCTCGGTGTCAGTAATAATCGCGAGGTTAGTTCTATTTTAGTGCAAGCTCAGGGCTTCTGGTTTTATCTGGCGACTTCCTGTATTATTCATGCCATCCGTGTGTCTCTGACTTTTCCTGCAACGGTGGGCCTCCATTTAAAGCGCAATTACCACTATTACCCCCACCTCTCCACTAAAGCAGTATTAAAAGGAAAAAAAGAAAAGAAAGTCTTTTCTTCATTATCATTGTCATCACCGTTGCCGCCATCATCATCATCTATTTACTACATGATTCAATTAGTGAGCCATCAGATAAAAGGTCAGGGGCATAATCAGTCCGTTGAGAACATGGCTTCTTTCTGCCTCTTTTCTCACTTCTCCCATCCACCTCCGCCTGTGTCTCTGGAGAGCTAATGACCTTGTTTTCCCATTTCGCCTGCACTTTTGAACTAACCTGGTCTCCACGGCAACAGCTATGTTTGCCCCGGTGTCGCCGATGCAGCCGCGGGGCCCTTCGAGGGGGGGGCGCGAGGTCAGTAATAACTCACCTGGCGAAAATCGAAGCGAGCGCCTCACAGGGCAGCCATATCTGCGATGCGGCCGCAGTAACAGCACCCTTCAGGAGGCCCCTAACAGGGCCACATGAAGTAATTTAATAAAACGATGCATTTTAGTTCCTTTAATCCCTTCTATTGAATTGGACTGACTCAGCTCCACTGCTGGCCTCATCTATGGTTCAACCTATGGTCAGGATTATTTTATTCTGTCCACCACAACACAGCATAACATCTTATTGCCATCAGGGAAACATATCTGGCATTCTTACAAAGAATAAATAATATGTTATATACATTTTGGAAATTATTTTTTAACAAAAAGCATTTGTGTCTACTGTCTATAGGTACTGTATATCTGAAGTTGTCCCTTATTTGTTGCCCTATACCTTTAACTCTGGTCAGGGAGGTGCAGAGAATGTTAGAGAGGCAGGGGCTGAATTTTCCAAAAGGGCCTTTTGGTGGAAGCATCGAAAATAGCAGACCTTCAAGCTCACAACGCGTCGCAGAAACCACACTGACCTAAGCATAATCAAGTCAATACTGGAGATGTGGCGTAATGGCATGGATTTCTACACAGAGAGGGCAATTCTTTCAACATACGCTAAGATGCTGCATTCAAACTCAGGAGAGTTTGGACAAGGCAATTCTATTGAATGCTGCCTTCAGGTATGGCATGTTGCATATTGCATTTCTTTCACCATAGTAGAAACTGCATTTTTGGTCTGGAAAGGGCAGTTTTTACAGACGGATAAAAGGGCAGGGGCTCAAGCCACCTTTGACGTCTATGTGTGCACGTGCCTGACTCTGGTCATGTGCGTTGGACTTGCTACTTCTGCTGCTGTATCGACTGAACTGCCATGCGGTCCGTGTAGCATAAATAAGAGTAAAGCTGGTTGCACACTGCTGCGTTTTTCGTTGCGAAATGCGTTTTTCAGGGCAAGGAGAGAGAGAGAGATAGAGAGAGCAAGGGACCGAGTGGTGCACGAAACGGGCGGCAGTGTGCATACGTGACTGACATAACGTGAGGTTGATTTTTTTATTCACGCGCTCCGAAATTCACCCCGATATTCGGCCCGAAAAACGCAGCAGTGTGCAACCACCTTAACTCTGAACACCATGAGGTTGGCCCTGCTCAGCTGCAGACAGCAGGTTTTGTGTAACTTTTCTCGACCTTTACCCGTCCAGGGAAGAGTCTAGAACCAGCGTGCGCGCTGGCTTCCGGCACTGACTGCCCTACTTCACGTTGTTCACTTTACACACATGAGCAGCTGGGAGCAGGGACGTGTTGGCCATTTGGAAAAGCGGGACAACTCCCGAACGGCCGGTTCATTCTCGGCCGGTTCAGGCCGGGCCATTAGGAAAAGATTTAACTGTTTGCACAAAAGTAAAAATTGAACTGTTTGCACAAAAGTAAATCATTTTGTTTAATGATAAATACAAAACAAACGGTTTTGGACATACAAGGTTTCCACCCAACAACAACGAAATATAGGGCTAATTAATGTAATTGGCCCACTGGCTTGTCACTTGTCATGATATGAAATGGCAAATCTTTGAGAAGCAGCAGCGCTATAGAGAGAGATCTCTCTATAGCGCGCAATGAGGGCCTCTCCAACTCTTTTTCCCGGGCTGAATCAAGGGCCCAGCACGTCCCTGGCTGGGAGCTCGCAGTTTGAACACAGCGCAGCACTCAGCAGCGCCAGTGGAGCATTTGGGGGTTAAAGGCCTTGCTAAAGGGTACCAAAACAGGAGCGGTAAGATCGAGGAACGTGCACTTTCACCAGACAGATTCCCAGCTGGTTCACAGGTTTGAACAAACACAGTCAATCTTTATTCTTTACAATAGCTTTCAACATCAACTTCTAATACGTTTTATCATTAGTTTACGGGTGAAAAAAAGGGGAATCATTTTCCGTACAAGCTCTAATAATTTGCTTTAACAAAATATAGACATAGGAATAAGAAATAGTAAGGAAACAAATGTAAAAGTCAGACGACACGATCATAATATCAAAATATACAACAGCAATGGAGTGTAGCCATAATCATAACAATGTCTGTGTTAAATGTGGCCAATTTGATATGGTGATAGGACTTTTCTAATAGCCTGTTCCATAGTCTCTTCCTATGGTTTTTGGTTTTATCGAATGCCTAGCCCAGTGGTTCTCAAAGTAGGGTCCAGGGACCCCTGGGGGTCCTTGGTGGGGATTCAGGGGGTCCCCAGCCAGATTTGGCATCAAAATCAGTTCAACCACTTGGATACATCGGTTGAAATACATAAAAAAAATGGTCGATCTACAAGCACAAGCTTAGATCAGCTTTTTTCAAACAATTTTATTTTCAATCAATATTGTTTAATGGGAGTTTCGCGCCAAAATATAATTATATACATTTGGAGGTCCTTGACATTCGGAATGAATCAGGAACAGAACAGTACGCAGTAATTTTTCCCAGCAGACTCCTCACAACTCAAGTCAGTTCAAACCTACTGTATAAAAGCGTCTTGACTGTAATTGGCCTTGGATTGCATGTACATGCATTCCAAATTCCTATGATGATCTCTCTCTCTCTCACACACACACGCACGCACGCACGCACGCACGCACACACACACACACACACACACACACACACACACACACACACACACACACACACACACACACACACACACACACACAGGCTATAGTGAAGACCATTAGTCATGTATCAGGGACAGGGACTGAAGCCTGATACACTGATGTGATCTGTGATTGTTATTGACTCACTCACCGAAACCGAGCTACGTATATCTGATTGTGAGCTGGCAGTCTACTCTAAATTCTCCCCCCCTCACAACTCATAGAAAACATATAAAGAGAAGGCTTCAGAAGCTGAAAATAACAGAGTGGGGGTTCTAAAACTTTAGCGATTTAACAGTTAGGACAATTTTAAGATTTGTTTTATAAAAAAAGTTACATGGTATAACTTTAAGTAAAAGTATCACTACTGGAACATACACAAATACTCTGTTACCAGGGAAAGTCCGGAATTCAAAAGTTACTTGAGTGAAAGTAGGCTACAAAAGTATTGGTATCAAAATGTACTTAAAGTACCAAAAGTAAAAGTACTCAGTATGCAGAATGTCCTATTTCAAGTTTTCAAATGTACAAACATCTTTTTGAAAATAGCAGATCTACAAGCTCACGCATTGTGAGCTTGTAGGTCGTCTATTTTCAAATGGCCGAAACTAGGGCTGAAGTGGTTAATGTATGTTTTGTAATAATAATAAAAAAGTAACAATTAACTAAAGTGTTCAAATAAATGTAGTGGAGTAAAAGTACAATATTTGTATCGGAGAGATGTAGTGTAGTTGAAGTAAACGTGTTGGAAATTACTCAATTACAAATACATCAAAAGGAGCTATTAGTCAACTTTTTCTTGAAAAACGGATGCTAAAATAAAAATGTTTCGAAAATATTTTATAAAAAAATAAGTTTCATACCTGTGTTTCTATTCAAAAATTACCACAAAAAGCATAAAATAATGATAAAATAATCATTTTGGCCATTGTCAGACGGACACTTTGTTTACATTCTAGTCTATTCTTTGATAGTGTTAGACTAGGATGTAAACAAAGTGTCGGTCTGACAATGGCCAAAATTATAATTTTATCATTATTTTACGCTTTTTGTGGTCATTTTTGAATAGAAACACATGTATGAAGCTTATTTTTTTATAAAACATTTTCGAAACATTATTTTTATTTTAGCATCCGTTTTTTCAAGAAAAAGTTGACTAATAGCTCCTTTAAGTAAATGTACTCCACCACTGTCACTCACTCACTCACTCACTCAACAACCTCACATCTTGTATTGCTCATGAACACGTATCTTATGTCAGTCTGATCAAAGAAGGAAAAAGCAGGCCCCCCGGTGTGTGTGTGTGTGTGTGTGTGTGTGTGTGTGTGTGTGTGTGTGTGTGTGTGTCTGTGTGCGTGTGCGTGTGTGTGTGTGTGTCAGCCTGCTCTGTCAGCAGCACAGCACCCCCCCGCCGGTGCAGGGGAGGTCCACGCGGTGTATGCTGTATGGGCAAGAAAAGCTCATCAGCAACCCCAGGCAGAGAGGCAGGGCAGGCAGGGGTGTCGCACCAAATTCTGGGCCCTGCATGGGTACAAGGATCCACTCACATCATTTTGTGCTTTAACTATTGAAAAATCTTAGAATATTATATATAGATATATAAAAAAAACCTTCTAAGGTTTTTTTTAAAGAAAAAGAAAATACATGTTTCTACATCAGTGGTGCTCAGACCCCCAGAATGATATGTATTTGGCCACGGACCCCCATCTCAAAATATTTAGTTCCAGGGACCCCCCAGAAGCAAAATTTTAGTTACAAATGTTAGCTAAGGAAATACATATATTCAAGGATTTGCACATATTTTCACGACTTAAAAAAAAAAAAAAAAATCTACAAGCTCGCAGCGCGGCTGTGAGCTTGTAGATCTGCTATTTCTCAATAGTTAAAGAATAAAATAATTAAGGCCCCTCCACCTTGGGCCCTAGTAACTCAGTCCCCCCCCTTGTGACGTCCCTGCAGGCAGGCAGGGCAGGCAGTATGCTGGTGTGTGGACCCAGCCTCCAACATATCATCATCATCATCATCATCATCATCATTATCAGCAACCACCAGCAGCCTCCTCCGGCCATGAACCTAAGACTATATACATTAACATGCTTACTGCCCCGCACTCATCCTGCAAAATTGTCCCACATACCCACGAGGATGTGTATTTTTAATAGGCGCTGAACGGTTTGGAAGTGCTGGAGCTTGTTATTGAAAAAGTCGGATTTGATTTGATATGAATGCTAAACACAACTAGAACACGCTGAAAGCTCTTGGGGTATTTATTAGTATCCGACCATAGGCTTTATGAGCGCGCGCACAAGTGTGTGTGTGTGTGTGTGTGTGTGTGTGTGTGTGTGTGTGTGTGTGTGTGTGTGTGTGTGTGTGTGTGTGTGTGCGTGTGCGTGCGTGTGTGTGCATGTGTGTGTGTTTGCCCGTTTATGCGTGCTTGCCCAAGGACAGAGCTCTGCAGTGTAACATACTCGTTTGATGGGGCGAGTGGCTGGAGGCGGTTGGTCTACTCTAAATCACTGTCTGAGGCTAATTCCATGCCAACAAGTCAGAGATGCCACATGCATGTCCTTGCCCACTGGGCGAGTCTCAAAGCAAACCAATTAGCCAGACTCTCTCTGTGTCTGTCAAAACCCCCTGAAAAGTCTGACCAAAGTTCTCCCTCTCTCCCTCTCTCTGTCTCTCTCTCTCTCTCTCTGTCCCTCCCTCTTCCCCTCAAGCCTTTTGAGTGACTGGGGCTGCGGGAAGAGCTATGGAGCTATGCATTAATAAGCTTGTATCTCTTGACATGAAAGCCCTAAAACATCAAATACACGAGGCTAATCCGCCTTGCCAATTAGCCCAAATAGCTATTTAGAGACAACTCCTCAAACCCCAAAAGAAGCGGGTGCGTAGCGTTGTTTCCAACGTGTCATTAGTCCGACGTCACGTTCACCCGTCTTCCCCCATTGACTAACAATATCTCTAACCCTAACCTAAGCCACCCTAACCCTAACCGCACGCTGGACTAATGGGGCACCGGACTATCTAAATGTCCTGAAAGAAGTGTCATCCACATATACAAGTGAGCTGTCATAATACAAACCATACCCATAGGAAATCACATACGTCCATAGTATCTCTACACTGCGACCGCGGTTTTCCCAATGACCCAGAGCGCAATGGTGGGGGCGCGGGGGGCTGCAAGGGTGATGACGACGGAGGCACGCCGTCTCAGGCGACCATGAGCCACGTGAGACACCGCCGAGCGAGCGTTAGCGAGCGAGTCGCCGTGTCGAGCGTTGTGAAGGTCACATGAGTCGACTCAGCGCCGTTACGGAGTTATGTGCCGTTATGGACAGAATAGTAAATCCCCCCCCCGACTTTCGGCACCTCCGCGCGGTCCAAGTGAACACAGCGAAGCGCTCCCTACCTCCTTGCCCACCACTGGCCCCTCAAGGTAGTTCTTTTTCCACAGTGCCATATAAATTACTACTTAAAAAGGGTTTCATTCCAGACAGTCTGGTACATCCTGTTCCTTTCCGGTTATTTTGTAAACATCTATCACCAACAAGGCTTGGCTATTTGTTGCTTTGAACTCTTGAGAATTTAGGTGAACTGAATTGAATAATGTATTGTCAATTCTTAAAAAGAACAAGTAAACCAGGCTAACTGCTATACATCATTTGAGACTTTTTTGGGGAGAAATGATTTGTATTATGATCATTTCAGATAATTTCTGTTCATGTGAGACAAGGCATCTGTTGGCCACAAGGCATATCATCTTTTGAAGGGAATAAGGCCAAACTGAGGGGGCATGACGAATTGGCGGCCAATGCAGCGGAAATTTAATTTATGTGTTCCAAAAATTTGCTTAGCAAAAGTCTACCTGCTGGTGGCGCTATAACAGGCCAAAGTGAAAAGGGAGGCATTTGTTCCTTGACCTCTTGGGAATATGTGTGGCAAATTTCACGGTAATCGCAAGCTGCGTTGATGATTTGAGGCATTTTGTTCAAAAACAGAGCAATCCTGCAAACTTTGGAAGGCAATATTAGCCAATTCACCCTTTGTCAAGTCCCGCCCATTGTCCCATCCCTCTTCACACCCATTGGTTGCAGTGTGTCTTGGTGGGACATTCGGTGGGACACTCCATCCACTACCATTCTAATTCAGTTGCTTCGTGTTGTTATTCTGTGTGTTCAATTCTAATTCAAAACTTGGTTTCAGTCAAATGGAGCTGCTCAGTGGCAATATAGTGACTGAGCATGTTTTTAAATGTTTTTATTTCTCCAAAAATTATGTTTTAGCAAATTCAACATCAAAAAGCCAGGGCGGGACAAGGCAGATAGAGCCTGCTGGTTGGTCAGTCAGGGACCAACCAGAAGGCTGACAAAGGGTGAATTAGGATGGAATATATTAATATAACATGGGAGAAAGAAAGAAAAAAGTTGTGAACAAAACTGACAACTCCACATGCTCATGGCCAAGTAGCCTATGCATGATGATATGCATGCATCATGCAATGTTCTTGCCTACACACACACTATTATAATGTATATCATTTATTTATTCAGACTATATTAGGACCAAGGAGCAACAGATCATAGCCTATATCCAAACACCACAGCAACACCACACAAAACAAACTGCACCTGCAAATGTACTGTTGGTGACAGTCACTGACAGTGACAGACAGCAAAGTAACTAAATTAAGCATTTGACAATCAATAAAATAAATAAATGAACAATACCTTATACAGTTTCTTATGCTTGTGTGTGTGTTTTTTTTCTATTTAAACAAAATGTATCTTCTGCCTGACTTTTTTTTATTCCTATTTATGTGTATTTTATTCCGTTGTGAGGTATACAGAGACCCCTTGGGGTGATGATGCACCATAAACAAATGAACATAAACTGAACTGATAAAAGGTAGGCCTATGCATCATGCCTTTTGCTCCTGCATAATGATTCGGGAAACTGATTTTGTGTGCCTCTACTATCCCCAACTGGACACTCTTGCATATGTCCCTATAATGTAAATAAGACTTTAAGTTGTCTCAGAGTTAAGAAACATTGGAGTTTGGAACGGAGTGCACCCCCTGCTGCTGTCAAGTACTGTAGTGGTACTGAAGTTGTTTGCTTGTTGATTATTATCACCAGTTTTCCCACAAATGGGTACCCATTATCTCTGAAGTAATGTGATCAAGATGTATCCGTCTTCATATTCCATTCCGATTGGCAATGATTATGTTTTCACCCCCATGATTCCATCTCCACCCCAAATGTTGTGCTACAACAGGCCACTTTTTTGCATTTTGGCCTATAACTCTTGAACCATAGGTCATATAGGTTGTAAAGAAAGAAAGAAAGAAAGAAAGAAAGAAAGAAAGAAAGAAAGAAAGAACGAACGTGATAAAAAGGTTTTATTTAATCATTATGTAGTTTGCTTAATACTGTATATTCTGTAACCCAGTACGGAGTCGTGTTGATTGTTCCAGGATCTGTCTTACCAAATATGTGCATTGTGTTCTTGTTGGGCCCCGTGGTCAGTTGACCACAGCTTTCACAGTGCATGTGCTAATTCAACTCAACTACAGCCGTCTGCCCCACGCTTACTTCATCTCTGTCAGAAAACCTGTATTTCTGTATCTATGGTGGGTGCCCTTATCCTTAGTACATGTCCTTATAAGACCATGGATGGCATCTCTTTTGATATACCAAACCATCTGTTTGTAAGGAAGTCCCTGAACCAATCCGACCTAGCCGCAAATTGCAACACTAGATTTTTTTATAATCGGATGAATCTAGGGTTGCAATACCTCCCATAGGCAGCCAATGCATCAAAACAGTTTTTTGCTATCTGATTGTATTAAACGACATCAAACTCACCAATATTGCGGCTCTATGGAAAGCTTGGAATGTACTCTTTCTATCTGCAAAGTGTTTGTTTCAGAAAAATCCACCGTAAACATGTTATGATTTATTTTCTGTCAAGAAATCCAAGCAGGCATGGTTTTCTAAGTGTTGAACTTCGGAAGTGCTCGTCTTCTATAACGCAACGTCCCGCTGCCTCCTGCATTATGTGACATAGAACCGGCTGGTCACAGGACCGTTGAACGATTTTCCACAAGCACTTCCAAACTCCAGGAAAAATAATCACCTGAACCAAATTTCTTGATAGAAGCTGGCTCATAACATGACTATGGTGGATTTTTCTGAAACAAACACTTTGCAGATAGAAAGAGTAAATTCCAAGCTTTCCATAGAGCCGCAATATTGGTGAGTTTGACGTTGTTACAATCAGATAGCAAAAAACAAAAAAACAAAAAAAAAACACGTTTTGATGCATTGGCTGCCTATGGGAGCCATTGGGAGGTATTGCAACCCTAGATTCATCCGATTATAAAAAAAAAATCTAGTGTTGCAATTTGCAGCTAAATCCGACCTATCCTTTATTTGTAGAGAGTGTCTTAAATCCCACCCTGGCCACAATAGGCGATGTAAATGGCATGAATCTGCAGACACCGGAAGTGCTGGTTAACGGAAGTTACGTCATGCGTTGCAGTCTTCCGGTAAAATTCTCCCGGCGGAAGTAGCACCGTTTCATGCCGTTTCAGCCTATGGTCGTAACCAGGCTTTTCTCTTCACAGATGAGTAAGCCTGGCTACGCGAGGCTACTTAAATCCAGGAGCCTATATGAACTGTTGTATTGCCATATTCCACAGTGCTTTCATGAATAAACCAAGTGAAACGGTGTATACACTTTTCTCCTCTCGTCTCAATTATTACCAGTTTAAAGGTTAGAAACCTAGCTATCAGAAAGAAATAGTCAGGTTCACTATGATAATAAAGATTTATTCGTTGGATTTTTTTGGAGATTTGTAAAACTATACATTTTTGGAATCTTCAGAGCATGGGGAATCCAAAAATCTTTGTTGGCATTTGCACGGACATGTGCAAAGCAGCCAATTTGGACGTTCAAAATGGCCGACATAAAATACATAATTTGTGCTATCTTGGCTTCTAGACAACCTAGAAACGTAATTAAACATGCCAATCCTATGTTTTCTGGGTCAAGGAATCGAATGAGTGAATGGTGGATGTAAAATGTTCTGGACCCCCACCCCCTTTCTGGGGGTTATCTATTTTGGGACCTCCCAGAACAGTACGCCAGTTAATGTCCGATTTTCATAGCATTAGAGTTGTTTTGTAGGTTTTAAAACATCCTGAGTTCATTTATTAGACTTTTAAAGCAGCCAGAATAACCTTTCTGACTTTTGGTTAGGGTCTTTCCTCACCTGGGACCCCCGAGACAGACCCCTGAGCCTATCTCAGTAATCACTCTGCTCCTGCTCTAGAACAATTAGATAATCATTTAAGCATAAAAGTTGTTGTAGGTGAGCTCTTAAAAGAAAAATGAGTAGTAGCAAATACCTCGGGGGGTCCGGGACCCCGGGGGGTCCTCAGAGTTACTACAGGGGGCCCGCCAAATATTGATGGGATATTTTTTCCTTTATTTTTGTTACATTTGAAACTGAAACTTTGAATGCTTTTATGTGTCCTGGGTTTATTGCGACCATAGGTCAGAACCATAGGTCAGAACTATCAGAACCGTCACATCTTGACCGTATCTGTCTGTATGTCTGGACGGGTAACACTTTTCTTTTTTGCTGATTGACTCTCACACTCTGACATCCCACTCTGACAACACTGTGATGTCAGGGGAACCAAATCCCCTTTATGCCCATATATGGAGATCCCTGTGATGCCAGGGGAACCAAATCCCTTTTATGGACAACTAGGTAGTCATCCGGCAACAGCTCACAGCTGTGAAGCCGGGAAGAGTTCAGATTGACAATCAGGTTCACAGGAGGGGAGGTTGGCGAGCAAAGTGTGGTAGAACAGGGGAAGGGCCAGATCCAGAATTTTACATAATGAAGGTATTGCAACTTCTCACTTTGGGTGCGCAGAACAACATGTCCATTTATTGCACTGCACTCACACTGACAACACAACACACACACACACACACACACACACACACACACACACACACACACACACACACACACACACACACACACACACACACACACACACACACACACACACACACACACCCCTTTGTTATTGTCACCCCAAAACCCTCACCCTATGGTGAAATGGCCCATGGTCAATTATGCCCAAAAAGATTCACTACAATGTAGTCATTTCAGACATGCAGGATCTATTTGTCTTCATCATTGTCATCTTCAATGTCCAACCTAATAGTGTTGACAGTGTCTCCACCATAGCATAGAGTGAAAGGCAGCTTATTTGAGCAGCTGGACCGTCCCTTGCAAACTGCTTTGCAGTCATATTTGATGAACTCAAGTACTGCGTTAGGAGCAGGGAGGGCAAGACACCTGACTGGAACATACCCTCCACTCTCTGAATTCCATCTATTTTCTTTGATTGGTGGAAGCTCAGAGCAATTTATCAGGTATGATTTATCCCACATTGTGACATAGTTGGCACAGAGGATTCTGTGGTATAGCAGTGCAGCACAAGTTGGAGGTAGCCTCTCACCCTCCAAGTTCTTTGACAGAAATAGTTCCCATCTGAGTAATCGCAGGGTTGTTGGATCTTTTGAACCGTAAACATGGCATGCAAAATGCTCCAAAGACTGCAATGTTGAATAAGCTTGGGAGGAATGGAAACCTTGCCAAGGTCCTTGAAGTGGATAATGGCTTGGTCAACATCATCGGGCTTCAAGTAGGCATTGACCCATGTCTTTTTGGAGATTCCAACAAATGCTCTTCCCCAGCCAGCACCAGAAAAAATGTGTAGGCCAAGGAACCCTTGACATTTGTGACACTTGAAATTGCTCGAATATATCTATTTCTTTTTTCCAGTAACAGCAGGAGGACATCGGTGTTGGGTAACCAAACACATATGTCTTGCAAAGCACCATAAGCCGCAGAGGCAAGGACTTGATGAGGAATCAGGGTATCAGCCTCTTCATGTGTGTGCACTTCCACAAAATCATGTCCCTTGATGAAGGTATCGTATTATGATGACTACTTCGTCATACTTGACAAAATGCCACAAGCTTCGATCAATCGAAGAAAATAGATGGCATTTAGAGAGTGGAGGGTATGTTCCAGTCAGGTGTCTTGCCCTCCCTGCTCCAAAGTCAGTACTTGAGCTCATCAAATGTGGCTGCAAAGCAGGCTGCACTCCTCCCTGCAAATGCTATGGTGGAGACTGTCAACACAATTAGGGAGGACATGTAGTGAATCTCTTTGGGCATAATTTACCATGAGCTCTTTAAGAGGATAGGGTGCTTTGGGGTGACGATTAACAAAGAGGTGTGTGTGTGTGTGTGTGTGTGTGTGTGTGTGTGTGTGTGTGTGTGTGTGTGTGTGTGTGTGTGTGTGTGTGTGTGTGTGTGTGTGTGTGTGTGTTTTGTGTTGTCAGTGTGAGTGCAGTGCAATAAATGCACACGTTAGTCTGCACGCTCGAAGTGAGAAGTTGCAATACCTTAATTCTTGCAATCCCTGCAGTAACACCAAAAATGTTATAAATAATACTGAGAATACTAATAAATCATCTGAGTACAATACATAAACCCAGGATACATAAAAACAAAGTTTCAAATGTAAAAAAGAAAAAGAGAAAATCCTTTCCCATCAAGAATTGGCGGCCCCCTGTAGTAACTCTGAGGACCCCCGGGGGTCCCGGACCCTCTGAGGAAGACCCCTGGCCCTGGTATTTTGCTAACCCATTTTTGTTTTCAGAGCCCAGCTACAACAACTTTTATGCTTAAATTATTATCTAATTTAACATTGTTCTGGAGCAGGAGCGATTACTGAGATACTGTAGGCTCAGGGGTCTGTCTGGGGGGTCCCGGGTGAGGAAAGGCCCCAAACAAAAGTCAGAAAGGTTATTCTGGCTGCTTTAAAAGTCTACTGAATGAACTCGGGATGTTTTAAAACCTACAAAACAACTCTAATATTATGGAAATCAGACATTAATTGACTGGTACTGTTTTGGGAGGTCCCAAACTAGATAACCCACAGAAAGGGGGAGGGGGTCTGGAATATTTTACACCCATCATTTACTCAGTCGATTCCTTGACCCAGAAAACATAGGATTGGCATGTTTAATTAGGTTTTTAGGTTGTCTAGAAGCCAAGATAGCACAAATTATGTATTTTATGTCGGCCATTTTGAATGTCCAAAATGGTGGCTTTGCACATGTCCGTGCAAATGCCAACAAAGATTTTTGGATTCCCCATGCTCTGAAGATTCCAGAAATGTATAGTTTTTCTAATCTCCAAAGAAATCCAACAAAAATACATAGTGGACCTGACTAAAAGAGAGGCTGTGAGCTATAGGCCTACAGTAGGCCTACATAGGCCAGTCGTGAACCAACAGCATCCACAACACAACAGACACACTGTAGATCCATGTCAGTCTTCAATTCCAAATGAAGAACAACAAATGATGGCTGTTATGTCAAAAACCAAAACCTCTATCTTAAACTGAAAAGTAAATAGTAAACTCACCCATATCATAACTGAAGTGACCAAGATCCACATACACAGACAATGTTACAACAGCAGACACAAACACAACAGACTCTCGCTAGAAGATTCACATCAGCATTCGAATCCAGAGCCAGAACAGTCACTGAACATGTGTCATTGCCACACATTCAATAGGTATCTCAACATGACAGCAATGAATCACATTAGTGTGCACACAGCATACAACATAAGCAGAAGCAGCAAAAAAATAAAGGAAAAAAAGTTCCTACCTGGAGCCGTCTTCTCCTTCTCCAGTTTTGTAAGTGATGGCCAGGGTCAAACGCTGGAAGTTGGAAGCCTCCTCTCACCGAGGCTCATCATCGGATGAGCCCTTCAGCCACATCTCCAGTCATCTCCATCCTCCTCCCCATCTGGCTAGCGAAGCAAGCCAGATGAAAACAATTGTCCAGCTCGGAGCTCACGGTGTCAATGGTAGCCTCATTCTCCTGGCAGCCATCATCTTCTCACTCACCCTTGGTACAGTAGCCCCCCCTGTCCCATGAAGATGCTTGTTGGTAACATCTTCATCCTGGTTGATGTTTAGCTCCACACATAGCATTCTGGTGTAGCACTGTGGTCAAGGACTGTGATGGCTGGGACCACAGTCACACACTGAGATGAGACTCCTTAAAATCATATTCATATTTCCATTTCCATTCTACCATTTTTGTACTGACATTTGCAGTAATTCTATATTAGCAATATGCATTGTACTAATAATACTTTTTGTTCCTTGTGCAGTTGGAGTATGTTCCTGGAATGGCAAAGAATGAGGCTGGGGTGGAGCCAGTTTGGATGGACCATACCAAGACACTCGATTGAGAGGGGGGATTGTGATTAGTTTGGTTTAGTCTAGTTGTGTTGAGTGCTGTCCTCCCCTGTGTGTATTTATTGGTTTGGTCCACCCCTATATAAGTCCCCTCATGTCTCATTATGGTCTGTTAGTTGAGTTCATTTCCTGTTTTGCAGCACGTTATTTTCATTTATAGTTATGTTTTGTTGACCTCTTAAATGGCCCTGTAACTTTTGTTCAAATCTTGTTAATTATTTGTTATTTTTGAAAATTAAATTGATTGATTGAAGACTTTATTAGAAGTTTGCATAGGAAAAGGTACAGTTTCATGACGGTACAGTTCACTGGTACAAGGTCTACTAAAAAGAGATCCATGAAAAGACTAAGCTTATTTCCACTGGAAACCATTGAAGTATCTCATATAACATTGAATGACAGACAAATAGAACACAGTACTATGTAGTAGATACGTAAAGAAAAACAAAAAAAGAAAACAGTAAGTCTAAACAAACAGTTTATACAAAGAAGGGGCAGGGGAGGGTAGGGTTGGGCTAGGTACTTTGAGTTTGAAAACCTGTGTTCCTTTTGCATTGACTACTCAGTTCCTCACAAGAACTTATTTGGAGCAGGCTTCAGGGTCCAGCATTCACAACCTTATAGGAGAACATACTCTACACGACTGAGAAGATATGTTGGAGGGGTTGGAATGAAAGCAACACCCCTGACAGCCAGGATGTCAAACTCCTTACTCATGCTCTCTGGGTGTCATCACGATGGCTCTTGTTCCTGTGAATATCTATGGTCCGGGGTATGTTGGGAGGGACACCATAAGCCTTGAGTGTCTGAAAGAAAATAGAAAGAAATAAAGACATTTTTTTTTAAACATGCAGACATGTTTTTGAACATGCAGACAGAGCTACAACTAGAAATGTGACAATGCCATGCCTGAATACATTGAGAGATTAGAATAGAAATCTAGGGGGGGCACGTGGCGCAGTAGTTAGCGCTTCGCCTCACAGCTAGAAGGTCCTGGGTTCGATTCCCGCCGGGGGACGCTGTGGGTGCCCCGCGTCATCAGCGCCCACACCCTAGGTGGGGTTGGCGATAGGGCCTTTCTGTGTGGAGTTTGCATGTTCTCCCCGTGTCTCCTAGGGTTGATACCCTCACAAAAACATGCAGTAATCCTGGTCTCAATAATGCCTCCCCCTGGCCAGCCGGGGCACTTGATGGAGGGGAAAGGAACTGGTTGGAATAACGTGTTCCTTCCACGCGCTACGTCCATCCCGGGGAAATCTCCCCTGTCAGGTGAAAAGAAACAACTTGGACTACTCATGCATTGAAGGAAGCATGAGGTCAGTCCGTTGTCTCCCCAGGCGAGGCAGAGGGAGAGCAGAGCCCAGGATTACATAGGCAATTGGCACTGGGTGAAAATGGGTTGCAAAATCGTGGGATAAAAATTATAAAAAAAATAAAAAAAGAATAGAAATCTAGGTGCAGCGAATCAGTTTGTAACACTTGCTCCAATATCACTTTCAATTAAACAATCATTTGTAAACAGCGATAGTTTACTGAAACACCAAGCAGTGTGAAATATCTGTGTCTCATATTCAATCATCTCCCTTTAATCACAAATGAACCTTAGCCTCTCTATTCAGGGGGCAAACATTCTGTGAAAACATTGTATCACTGAGCTGTTAAGATCCTCTTTATCACTTTGCCTGATGAGAGCTGATGCTCTTATCCAGTGGAACATACAGGAGAAGGTTTAATAAGCATGAGGTTTATTATAAGGATATTTGGTGCTGTGACACCCCAACAAAACAATGTGTATGTAATTATATAAATAACATAGGAGCCATGCACACACTCACAGCAGCTTTCAAGCACCTTAAATGTTCTGTTAATTGCTAAATATTATACACTATAGAGATATATAGATTTGATATGTTATTTAAAAAAATGCATTTGTACCAATTTTGTTTATACTATGTAGTATGTTGTTGTCTCCACTAGGCCGAAGCCATGGTCGAGACTATGTTTTGCACCCTGTCTGTCCGTCCGTCCGTCCGTCCGACCGTCCCGTCCGTCCATCGCATATCTTGGAATGCCCATATATGGACATACTGTGTCAGTCTCATGTGGTCTATGATGTCAGACATGACAAGTCTATGGAGAAAATGTATTCACGAATAATTGTATATAAATTAAACTATCGACCGTATCTCAGTATTATCTAGAACGCTGGAAAGATGGATGGATGGAAGGAAATAAAGTCGTACTATAGTGTGGTTGCCCTGCGGGGGCAATCGCACAAATTAGAAAAATGTGGTTCCTTGGCCTCTCAGGATACTGAGGATAGGGCATGCAAAGTTTCATCGGTCCAACCGTGCTGGAGATTAGCTGATCACAGACACACTGACAGACGGAAGCACGGACGGACAGAGTCACAATAAATATGCCTTCGTATTTAGTATTATAAATGTTTTTTACACTTTTAGAGCACATCTGTGGTCATAATATGGACATAGTAGGCTACCTAACAATACTGTAGTGTAGATGTTCCAAACGTACTGCGTTCTTATGAATATAAATTAATCTTGATTTCATTCACCTGTTTGATTCCCATATCTCATGTTCCTCCAAACAGACCTGATTTTAATTACAGAGCCACTGCATTTTTAATCTCATTCAAGATGACGTCCAGACAGTATATTACTCATTTTAAATGAGTAATATACTTAAACTAAAATCTCTATCTAACAACATTATAGATTAGAAATAAACAACATAGTAACAAAAATGCTTTTCCAATGGCCGTGTCTCTCTCCCTTGGGCAGCGTGAGCTGGCAGGCTAAAAAAAACACTAGCCCTCAACTACAATGGCTCAGGTGCTTAAATTAAATCCTATTTCCTACACTTTCACAAGGTAAATAGGAGGTAGGGATATCACGTGACAATGGGGATGCGCCAACCATGGGTGCCAGAACTCTCACCGGAAGTGCGATAAAATACATGTCAGTGAAGCGACCGCAGTTTTCCCAATGACCCGGAGCACAACGGTGGGGGCCAATGGGCAATAGGCTCCCCACACTCCCGCGCCCCCACCGTTGCGCTCAGGGTCGTTGGGAAAACCGCGGTCACGTCAGTGAATGGAGCCGGCTTGATCAGCTCATGAACAAACCTGGAACAAAAACTATTTATGAACGACTGAGACCTTTGTTATATAATCTGTTCAAGAATATAAAAGAAGACATATCAAAGGTATTTTTACAATCACTTGCTTTTCGATGTGCACAGTACATAATGAAATAATAATAATAACAGTAAATAATAATCTCTCCGAAGTATCGCAAGGTTTGGTTCCCAGACAGGAAACGGTGGATAGACTCGCGATACTTGGCACGTTTAGAAACATACTTTTTGCTCTTTAGATACTGCTATAATATGACACAGTACACACATCGAAAATCCACACAGCAGAAAAAAATTGTGACATGCCTTCTTTTATTTTCCTGAGCTGAGTATGTTATAAAGGTCTCACTTTTTCATAAATAGTGTTTTCATGAACTTTATGAGCTGCTGGGAGGCTGCTCCACAGTGTTCCACCGAACTTCCGGCTGCAGTTTGGCACCCATGGTGCGACGAATCTGCCAGTTGGAATTGCGAGATAGCGAAAGGGGCGTGGATGTCTTTACCTCCTATTTACCTTGCACTTTCATGAACATTTGTTTAGAGATGTGGGACGTCAATTCCTGTGAAGTGTCATGTCGTGCGACGATGACAACATCACAGTTGATAGACCAACTCCCTTGTAGGGGCGTTCTATTGTCAGCTGGAGGGGCGGAGTAATCACTCATCATCTGAGCAGCATGGTAGGAAGCATCAAGGTTTTTCTATCTATGTCCTACCTCCTCATTGATGCCTCCTGATCCTATTTCCTATGAGCCATGTCCTTCGAGCAGACATGAGAGAACACTTTTTGGTACCAAACAAGATGAGTGACTGGCTTGCCATAAAGGTTTCTGTGCATTGGTCAAACAGGCCAAACATTACGCGGTGTTTGGCCTGGTGGGCTCGACCAGTGTGCATTATACATATTTCATTTTAATGAACACATTAACATGCCAGCAATTCTTTGTGAAAACGTGCTCCTCGCTATACCCAATTTTAAATACATGTCAGTGAAGCGACCGCAGTTTTCCCAATGACCCTGAGCACAACGGTGGGGGCCAATGGGCAATAGGCTCCCCACACTCCCGCGCCCCCACCGTTGCGCTCAGGGTCGTTGGGAAAACCACGGTCACGTCAGTGAATGGAGCCGGCTTGATCAGCTCATGAACAAACCTGGAACAAAAACTATTTACGAGAGAACACTTTTTGGTACCAAACAAGATGAGTGACTGGCTTGCCATAAAGGTTTCTGTGCATTGGTCAAACAGGCCAAACATTACGCGGTGTTTGGCCTGGTGGGCTCGACCAGTGTGCATTATACATATTTCATTTTAATGAACACATTAACATGCCAGCAATTCTTTGTGAAAACGTGCTCCTCGCTATACCCAATTTATATCCACGAAGAAGAAAAAACGAGACCAGTGGCCCTCTAGTTTACGAGTGGTGCGTTGACAGTGTGCATTGGCACACTACTACTGTGGTAGTAGATAATTGGATGGTAATTAATGGAATGAAGAGCAATAACTAACCTTGCGAGTTTGGCTTGTCAAGGACACAGAGGTGATGGGGAGTTTGAGGAAGATTATGGAGTGAGATTGGGAGGGGAAGACAGGGGGAGAGAAAGCCCGCTCCGCCTCATCCTCCAGCAGGCTGCTTGAAGTTAACCTGTTTCCATGGTAACTAAGACAAAGTGCAAGAACAGAGATGAAATTAAAGATCTGATGTGCCACAAAAAATTAATAAAAAAGAATCTCACAAAATCTCTCTGTGTCCATCTGTGTTATTCACGTATCTCAAACTCAGAGTGCGTGTCGCTAAAAAGACCCGAGTGAGTTGAGAGCACAGTGTCGACATGGTCGGATAGGCGGTTGTCCAGAAACAGCCGAGCTGACCGTTCCGCCCATATCTAGGCAAATACAGTACGGAGATCCGTTTGTCCAAAACCGCCAATCTGACCGCTATGCCCATATACAGTATGGCCATGCGCGTACAGTATATGGGGCCGACCGCCTTCAAATTTAGTTTTAGTCATAGTGTTTTGAATATAATTACATTCAGTTTTATTCTTTTAGTCGACTAAATCTACATTGATTTTGTCGACAAAAAATGTGGCCTTGATGGTGTTGAAATGCCTGATTCATACTTGGTTAGTTGGTTGCATGCCGAAAATAGCCCAGTTGTGAGCTTGTAGATCTGCTGTTTCCACTATTTTTGATGTTTCGAAAATGTGTGAACATTTTTCAACATGGAAACGATTATGACGATTATGACAAAATAATCGCGATTATATCAAATCATCGCGATTAGATGATTATGCAATAATAGACCGTTTGTCAGCCTTCTGATTGGTCCCTGAGACTCCCTGACTGGCCAACCAGAAAAAAACATTCACTTTTTGCTATCGGGGGTGGAGTTTGTGCAGTGGAGAATGTTGCTTCAGCCTTTCAAAAACTGTCCGCAGTGCGCGACACGGAGATCGGCCGGTACGGTGATAGCGACGGCAAGCGTCAAGCGATCTCGCTCATCATAACGAATAAGCTTCAACAAACTAGTTCACATATACCTTATCAATGGTCTAAGAGTCACGATTGGGTACATATAATTTAAATGGGCAGAATTACGAAAAGCCAGCCTATTATGTGAGGAGAAACATTCTCTCTGTCCTCTTCCTAGTACCCAAGATGCAATGCGCTTCTCTTTCTATCTCTGATCCAGAGGATTAAACTAATTAAAACATTTATTTTTCGGGGGAAAACTACTGTTTTGCTATGTAATTACTGTACCTTTTTCTTCCCTTTTTATTAATATCACGTAGATGTGTTTTTTGTGGTACTTTATATAGCTGTAATGAGGCTATGAAGGGAAAAAAAATCCCATCCACTTCCACTATAAAAACAATCTGCCCAGGGTTAATGTCCCATCATAGTAACAGGGCAGAATGGGGCGGGATTTGCAAAAGGGTTTATTGTGACAGGCCTAGGTGCATCCTGTGGAAGACAGGCAGCAGGTATAGGGCTTTTACCCAGGACTGATCCGCTATGTCCCTCCTTCACGCATGGATGACTTCTCAAGGAGATGAAAGCATGTGTACATGACTGAAGGACGCGCACGCACGCACGCACGCACGCACGCACGCACGCACTCACACACACACACAGACACACACAGTGACGGTGGCAGCTTAGTCCCAGGAGGCGTTTGAAAGTGAGGACACAGTCAGGGAGGATTTGGCCAGCCAGGCATGCTCCAGTGGTGCACGAGGAGACCAGTTCAATAGAACCAGTGTACCTTGCCTCCACTTGTCACTGCTGCTTTTGTGGCTTTTCATCTCCTCGAACAATATATTTATTGTACTTTTTCCTATTCCTCCTATTTCCTGCGGTGTGAAGAAGAGTCAAAGTGCTGTGTAGGATGGCCTTCAATACGCCGTGGGCCTTGCACACTCATTTTAACGCGTAGATACTTTTTTTCTTTTCTTTCCTTTATGCGTGTTAACCGGGGTTTTACAAGTTGTGTCACCTTAATGCGCCTCTATTGTACTCCCGTCTAATGCAGTAACAGCGTGCTTCAGGGAAAAGGGATTTTAACTGATTGGGTTGCATTATTCTCTGCCTAAGCTGCTCCCTACAGCAGTACAGTGCTGCCACCCAGCTGAGTATGATTTATGAGGTACACAGTTCACCAAATTACACCTAATGAAATGTATTGCTTCTGATTGAATTCAACGCCCGCCTTTTCTTCGACTGCGTCCGTTAAACACGGGTTAACTACCGCGGGATACTGATCAATGGTGCTGTGAATTGAAGGGTTAATGAGTAAGCGGTTACGAAAGAGCATAGCGAGAAGGGGAAAAAAACTAACAGGAAAGAATGACTTACTCTTTTCATAATTGGGATTTATGGCATGCATTTTCACACCGGGGCCCTAAAGATTAACCCTGCATGCTACACTCTCCGGGGGGGTATAGGTTCATAATATTAAAATTCCATATGTTCGACTCCTCTGCCTCCCCTGAGGCTTATGGGTAAACAGAACCATGGCTTGCGCATCTGTCTGCCCATCTCTGATCTGATGTACCTCTCCTCTGGATCCCGACAGACAGGTTCGTGACAGGGACGTGCAGAGAATGTTAGAGAGGCAGGGGCTGAAATTTCTAAAACTTCTTTGGTGAAATATTGAAAATAGCAGACTGCGACGCGTTGTGAGCTTGGAGGTCGGCTATTTTCATACTTGATAGTAGATACCACACTAAACTAAGCATAAAAAAGGCAATACTGGAGATGTGGCGTAACGGCATGGATTTCTACACAGAGAGGGCAATTCTTTCAACATAAGATGCTGTATTCAAGTTCAGGAGAGTTTGGACGAGACAATTCTCTTGAATGCTGCCTTCAAGTATGGCATGGAAAGAGGGCATTTGCATTTCTTTCACTATAGTAAAAAACGCATTCATGGTCTGGAGAGGGTACTTTTTACAGACGGGTAAAAGCCCCCTCTGATGTCTATGTGTGCACGTGCCTGTGCCCATCTCTGATCTGATGATACCTCTGGATTCCGACAGACAGACAGGTTGCGCGGCGGCTTGTGATTGAGGGAGTAAATTTAAGTTTCACGGCGTCCGACATGCCTTCACCTTCAAACCACGGAAATCACCAAGGAGCTGTTGGGGGAGGGGAGGACGAGGAGGGGGTCGGCCTCCCGTAAATATCCCCGGCTCTTGTTAACGTGTCACGGCTTTTTAATGCATGGACAGACAGCCCACCTGGGACTCGTGGGGGGAGAGAGAAAAAAGAGGGGGAATAAAAAGCGGAACACGGCCCGTCCGCTTCCCCTCGTTATTTTTACACGTCTTTATGACTCAATTTAGCGGGCGGGAAATAAAACAACCAGGGTGTCGGAGCTCCAGGGGCTCCGGTTGAGTTACCGAGGGCTCCGTGAGCTGTCAGACACAGGGAGAGAGAGAGAGAGAGGCCGGCACAGTGGCGGTGTCATGGAGTATGGTGGGTATGGGGGGTTGGGGGATTGGCTTGGAGGACAAGAGGGAGATATGGCAGAGAGAGAGCAGCACTAATCAAGCAGGTTTATTTGGTATCAAAGTCAGATGTTTTTAGACCTTTAGATTCACGTGTTGGCAACTCAAAGCTTACACGCTTAGCTGAGGAAATACCCCCCTCCCCCCGTAATGTGTTGCCTATACTATTATAGCAGCATGTTATTTAGCGTGGGCATCAAATATCACTTTACCCCCCAGCACCACACCGCAAACTTCCCCAAGTGGGATTAATATGAAGTGGTATGACTCCACCACATAATGAACATTAACTCATCTGTCCTTTCGGAGAGAGACATCTCGTATGGCCCATGGACTATAAGGGGTCCTCAGAGTTACTACAGGAGGTCCTCCAAAACTGAGTGATAGAACCTTTGTTCCCCTTTTTTATATTAACCACTTGAACTCCATATTCTTAGGACTTTAGCCGAAAATAGCACATCCACAAGTTCACAACGCCTCACGCTGAGAGGCGTTGTGAACTTGTAGATCGGCTATTTTCGGCAAAGAGGTTTAAGTGCAGAGTGAAATGTCAAGTTTATTAAGTATTGACGGTTCAAGTGGTTAAATGTCTGAAAACACAAATTGACATGAATCCAAAATACACTGATGATTGTGCTGTCAAACAATGAAACTATATGGAATCTATGAAAAGGTTGTGGGGGTCCCTGCTTCGTCTCTCTCTCAACTAAGGGGTCCTTGGCCTGAAAACGTTGAAGACCCCTGCTGTAGAGATTTGGTCATGCCATTTTAATATATCACCCAGGCGGACTGGAACCAAGGGTCAGGGCCGGACTGAGGCAACGTGGCACCCAGGGAAAAATAACCTAAGCTCCTTCCTCAGCCCCCCACGGGGATTTCACACATGTGATAAAACACGTCATACTGTCAGCTACTTAAAACCAGTGTGCCGTTAAAACCAACATTAACTATTGGTTTAGGTTAAAACATTACCGTTCACAAACAATGAAACAATGGCAAATAAGCAATAAGTACAGGCGCCAGATGCAGAGTTAGTTGATGCGTGATATCTGTGCTTTCGCAGCACGCACACACACTCACACTCACACTCACACTCACACTCACACACACACACACACACACACACACTCACACTCACACTCACACTCACACTCACACACACACACACACACACACACACACACACACACACACATATATATTAACCACATTTATATGTAAAGTGTGTAATAATAAAGATATTAGGGTTAGGGTTAGGTTATATCTTCAATTTAAAAGGGAAAAGCATTCATGATTATTTAAAGAAAAGGCTTGAAAATCGAAGTCCACAATATATCATACTCCCTAAATATTTTTGCACCGCTCACTTCGCACGGGAGCGATTTTTTTATGTTATTATTATTGACCATAATACTAAAATACCTATTCCCATTTTCTAGTTTTTTCTCATGTACCAGCTGCAGTTCCCCCATTTGAGAAACACTGTTGTAGTGAAAGATTTTCCACAATGTAAATGCAAACAAGAGGTTTTCTGCTATAACACTCCATGCTTTCAATATTGCGTTATTTTCTTTTCTCTAGCCTCGCTTTCTCCGTTTAGGTGGCTCAAACAGTAAGCTCTGTTGATGCTGATGTGATACACCTCTTAAACAGCAAGCTCTGATAGCCGTACCTAAACGGTGCTGTCTTCCCTTAAAAAGTCCTCATCTCTCTCTCTCTCTCTCTCTCTCTCTCTCTCTCTCTCTCTCTCTCTCTCTCTCTCTCCGTCTCTCTCTTCTATTTCTAAGATGCTGTTATTTCAGACCAAATGGGAGCGCACGCCTGGGGAAGGGAGGAGAGGTGGTGGTGGTGGTGGGAGGGGGGGTTCCAGTAATTAAAATTCTGTTCAGCATGACAACGCTGTTTCATGCCTCATTTTTTTTTTTTTCACACGTGGGATGAATGCCGGATAAGCGAGGAGAATTTAATGGGTAAATAGACACTGACTGACAGACAGTGTGTGTTCTTCAAGTACATGGCGTGCTACACCGAGCACTCACAGGTGGAAAATATAGTGCTTGTTGGCAGCTTATCAGTTATACAGACCAAGAAGTTGTGCTAGTGTTGAGAAGCAGGGGGTCGCACCAAATTCTGGGCCCTGGGTGGTACAAGGATTCACTGCGGGCCCCCCATGAATGTTCTTCATAGGGGAAGGGGGTTTAACCTGGGAACACATTATCACGCATTATTTTGTGCTTCAACTATTGAAAAATAGCAGATATACAAGCTCACAGCGCAGGCACTCTGCGCGATCTGCTTGTAAATCTGCTATTTCTCTTTAAAATCGTGAAAATGTGTGCAAGTCTAGGAATATTTCAAATCCTTTGTTGTCAGGGTTGCTCAAACTTTTTTATGTGAAGGACCCCCAAAATGATATGTATTTGGCCACGGACCCCTCATCTCAAAATATTTAGTTCCAGGGAGGGACCCCCCAGAATCAAAATTTTAGTTACAAAGGTTCGCTTAAAAAAAATACATATATTCAAAGATTTGCACACTTTTCAAAAATAGCAGATCTACAAGCTCGCTGTGAGCTTGTATATCTTGTATATATCCCCACCCCCCCCCCCCCCCCCCACCTTGGGCCCTAGAGTAACTCAGTCCCACTTTCCCCCCCTCCCCTTGTGACGCCCCTGAGTGTTATGTTGAGGTAGCCACTGTCGGTTGGAGGCTTTAATGTTTAATGTGTATTGACAAAAAGGAATACAGATTTGTATTCATCCGCTCTCTGGCTGAAGACCAAAACACTACCAATAGGAAGCATGTGCATCTGTAATGTGGGCACAACATGCGAGCACATATTATGAACAAAGGAGTGTGTTTGTGTGTTTGTGTGTGTGTGTGTGTGTGCGTGCGTGCGTGCGTGCGTGCGTGCGTGCGTGCGTGCGTCTCTGTGTGTGTGCTTATACCTGCACATGCAGGGGATGCCTATATTCGTGGCAAACACGCATGCCTATGCCCTTGCACGTATTCCATTGTGCACATGCTTGCGTGTGCTGTTTCTGTGATGTGTTTACACGTTCCAGGGGCGGGGGGTAGGGGGGCTCCCCTGGGACGGTGGCCGCGAGGCCTTGTCAACTACTGTCAGTCAGTCATCAATCCCACCCCCACCAGGCAAGCATCCACATTCTCCATCGGCCTCCAACCCCCCCCAACGCAGACACAGAGACGCAGCAGAAGAAGTGGTGGAAAGTAATTATAAGTACATTTACTAAAGTACCGTACTGGAATACAATTTTGTGGTACTTTAAATTTGCAAATATTCTATTATTCATACTTCTACTCCACTACATCTCAGAGGCGTATATTGCAGTTTTTACTCCACTGCGATTATTTTAAAGACCCAATGAAATGACTATTTTGGGTATTTTATTTTGAAGTTTCAGTTTGAAAAGGAAGGCTGTGTGTTTCTGAACCAATCCGAGGGGACCAGATTTAAAATCTGAGTAATGGGAGTAATGGGAGCCAGCAATGGGAAACAAACAGGTGAATGTAATCAAAGGTTCATTTATATGCAAGCGGACCTGTCGATGTCATCACTTTTTGAATTTCTGTTCACAGGAAATAATTAAGAATGGCCTATTTAGGGACCTTTGATATAAATATACACAAAAATGGTTTATTTTCTATTTTTATGGCATCGAGTGTTAGGAATGCCCATATGATTACCACGGATAAGCCCTAAAAGTGTGAAAAACGTATTTTTCATTTCACTGGGTCTTTAAAGATTTTGTTAGTTTAGTTACTTTGTAGATTTAGATTATTACAAAACATGTATTAAAAATCACACCTAGTGTGAAATAGCGGTGCTATTTATGAGTTCATTTCATTAAGCGTCATGCGAAGCATGGCCAATGTGACCCTGGGCGTACAACAAACTTTGAGCACTTGATGTAGGCCAGCTGTAGGCCAGCTGTAGGCCACACTTCTGAGCCCGGACAAAGACAGATGTTGGAGCCTAGCTCCTTCCAGGAGCACCGCTCAACAACCTAAGCCCTGTTTACTTGTGCAAGCAAAGCGCCCAAGTACTGTAATCGGCTGGGTATGTATGTAGGTGTCCGACTTTTTTGAAGACGGTAGCCCTGAAATGGCCGGGATTCTGGGAATGTGTATGTAGTATGTACAGTAGGTGTCTGCCTAATGAGGGACCAGCATTCCTGGTGATGTCAGTGGTATATAAGAACACTCTTGGTAATGTCTTCATTAACAGCCAATGAGGCCAGCAGGGCACACCTCATGGCGCGCTCTGCTTGCGCACAAGTTGGCCATGTGTGCATGGCCTACTTGTGGGTGAGGCACAAGTTGGCACCTCGACAGAGTGCAGTTCTAGTTTGTATTGTGTCTATTCAAAAATAGCTGGTCTACACAAGCTACAGTTGCGGATTTCTGAAAAAACAAACGAACAAAACAAAAAACGCTCCTTCCATTGTCAGAATCCGCCCTCATAGGTAGAATAAAAGTGCAGTACGTGTGACTGTGACTGAGTATTTCTACATATTGGTACTGCTACTTTTACTTAAGCATACACCCCATTATTACTTCTTCCTCCAGAAGCAACCACAGGGACCGTCGCTCCTACAGTATTTAACCTCTCTGCAGTAAACCTGCCTACGGCATCTCACTCTCTCTCTGTCTATCTATTCCTCTATCCATGATGTCCCAGTGTCTTGCATGCTCTCTCTCTCTCTTCTTACACCCCCACTCTTTTTGCCCCCCTATCAAAGCCTTTCTGGCTGTTTTGTTTCCCGACTCCGTGGAGAGTTATTACTCGTGACAACAATCACGGTCGTTTATTTTCCCTCCACATGCTGGCCTGTGTGTGTGTGTGTGTGTGTGTGTGTGTGTGTGCGTGTGTGCGTGTGTGCGTGTGTGCGTGCGTGCGTGCGTGCGTGCGTGCGTGCGTGCGTGCGTGCGTGCACGGCAGGCTAGTATTACCCTATGATATTCAAGAGCTCCCTATTAAATATGCATGAACCGTGGAGATGAAAATTAATTTTGGGAATGCTCTCTCTCTCTCTCTCCTCTCTCAGTATCTCTCACTCTCTCTCTCTCTCTCTCTCTCTCTCTCTCCCGCATTCTCTCTTTGAAAGTACAAATATGCCTTCATCTGCCTTTGTATAAAACCATTAATCTATTATACATTTTGGCGATGATGGTGTAATGCAAAAGCGCACGGGGGTCAACAATATTATCGACACCCCCTTAACAAGAGAAAAAAAAAAGAATTGTCGCACCAAAATTTCTGAACAAGTTTGCCCTGCAGCTCTTGCCATCCATGAATATTTAGGGCCATAAAATGGGAAATATTAAATTGAATTATGTATGTATGAAGGGATGTAAATCTGTATTAGCACACTGCGGTTGTTCTCCTCTTGTCTCTCGCTGTCTCAGCGACATGATCTTCTTTCCCGTGCTGCCATTCCATCCCTGCTCAGTGTCACAGCACACGCATGACCTCTGCCCCCTGCTGCAACACATACATGTGGGTGTGCATAAAATGCACTGTGATGTAGGACGTAAGCAGGGGGCGTCACAAGGGGTAGGAAAGTGGGACTGAGTTACTGGGGCCCAAGGTGGAGGGGCCCTAGTAACTTTAGCTATTGAAAAATAGCAGATATACAAGCTCACAGCGCGGCACCGAGTGCCGCGCTGCGAGCTTGTAGATCTGCTATTTTTGAAAAGTTGTGAAAATGTGTGAAAATCTTTGAATATATGTATTTTTTAAGCGAACATTTCGAACTCAAATTTTGCTTCTGGGGGTCCCTGGAACTAAATATTTTGAGATTGGGGTCCGTGGCCAAATACATATCATCTTGGGGGTCCTTGACATAGGTTTCTTGCAGACATTTTCACGATTTTTCAAAAATAGCAGATCTACAAGCTCGCAGCGCGGCACTCGGTGCCGCGCTGTGAGCTTGTATATCTGCTATTTTTCAATAGTTAACATTCATGGGGGGCCCGCAGTGAATCCTTGTACCCAGGGCCCAGAATTTGGTGTGACACCCCTGGACGTAAGTAATGATTCGTCTGCAAAGAACCAGTGCCAGGGCCAAGCATGAAAGGCATCATAGACACAGACACAGACTTGTTGTGTGGGAGGCAAAGTCAATACAATCTGAGGATTAAAACACCACTACAGTAAGCTGTATTGATGCGTTTACAAATGTAGTAAGCAGCAGACGCAGGAAAAAATCGGCGCCATGCCATTAGTCGGATGCCCATGCATGCATTGTTCTGAAGTACCATTGGTCGGTATTACTAACTCTAAAATAATTCTGACGTTGGAATAATGGGCCGCGGGAGTGGGACAAATTTGCAGCGCCTGTTAAATCTGTTAGTGTTAAAACACTTAAACCCTATACATTCTGGAAAAAAAGCTTATATTTTTGGGAAATGTGGCAGACAAAATAAAATAAAAATGAAACCCCCTGGAAACGCGATTTGTTTGTCTTTTTGAGTGCATCCTCATCCTAAAGCGTGCGTCTCTCTTTCCTGCACAGTATGTTATGCACTGTGCATGCATTTAAGAGAGGAGCAAATACATATAAGGAGGAGATATGATGAAGTGTGGTTGATTATGCATTCCACTGGATTTACTAAAGCTCATGCAATTTGCAAGGTTTGGATTTGTATGGAATTTCTCTCTCTAGAAAGCCAGTGCAAATTAGTGCAGGCCTATACTAGTAAGACACCTCAGGGTGACATGCGACCTCAGGGTGACATGCGACCTCGAGGTCGTGCCAATTCTTGGCCATCTGGCCAGTGATGCATATGGGATCAGTTACTCATATAGACCCCTGCATGATAGTCAACAATGTTATGTCAAAACATGCCCATATGGACATTACCAAATATGGGCATTTTGACATTTCTCATGGTATACTGCGACCTTTGGTCGCAATAAACCACTTTCAACCTGGTAACCCTATTTTGGGCATGTCATTACATGTGTTGAACAATGTCAAGGACACTGGCATGACTCACTTGACAGCTTTTACATACAACACACAGACATCTCTGTATGTACCGGTATGTCTGTGTGTGTATACACATATACACACGTCTCAGGAGGAATAGGGCATAGGCTTGGGAACCAAAAGGTTCCTAGTACAATCCCGGGCTCCCCCAGAGTTAGTTTCGAAGTGTCCTTGAGTAAGACACTGAACCCCTAGTTGCTCCCAATGAGCAGGTTGGTGCCTTGCATGGTTTCCTCCGCCATTGGTGTATGATTTGTGTGTGTGAATGGGTGAATGTAATGCACAATCTATGTAAAGTGCCTTGTATAAAGGCGTTCTATAAATGGACCATTTACATCTAAATCGATGTTTAGGACTTGCACACAGCATTCTGAAAATATCACACAGCATGTAGGCCTACAGTAGCAGCATTTGGCAAAAATAACAGATCTACAAGCTCACAACACGCCACAACGCAACATTATGAGCTTATACAGTAGATCAACTATTTTCGGTGAAGATATTTGATGTAGAGGAAAAAAGGAGGGGATCGAGTATAGAACCCTGGGGGTATCCCAGTCGATGTGAAGTTAACAGGCTGTAATGCTATCTGTACGTTTTATGTCAGAGAGAAGTAGCTGAAATCATGTCCAAACCACGATAAAAATGGCAGTGTATCTATTCAATACAGTATAGTGGCCAATCCAGTGCAACGTCTGCGTCAGATACCTTTACTCACATTGTCCACCAGTATCCTATTCGTGACACCAGTGGTCTATGTTTCAATGGCAGATTAGGGAGACCAACTCAAACAACTGCAGATGTACTGTACTAGTTATTGTTGTACTGTAGCTTTAATTAATCAATTTGAGCAGCACTGAAATTAGCTTCTCTTTTTTTTTTGTTCATGAGCTGCTGGTAGGAGGCTTCAAATTGCACCAGTCCATTCATTGCATCTTTCCTTTAAACTCTGCTTCAAATGCAGAATGCAAGTATAGAGAACGGTCCCATGCACTGATACTGATCCCAGGGGGGCATAAAGGCTGGCACTCACTCACCCACACGCCCATTTGCATAAATGCATCTTTCATGAGCTGTAGTCAATGCCCGATCCATATTGTAGAGGTATATGTGCTTAGTTCTGTGTGTGTGTGTGTGTGTGTGTGTGTGTGTGTGTGTGTGTGTGTGTGTGTGTGTGTGTGTGTGTGTGTGAAATGGAGAGAGCTCATCATTGCCTTTAGAATTAGGCCTACATGTGCAGGTTCTCAGAGTGAATTGATGTAACTGTAAGTTCAGCAAGTAAAAAGTAAGTAAATGCATGTTTAGTGTTTTTGTTCCACTGTCTTAAATTGATGAAGGTGCTAAGAAATGCTTTTTAATCTGCGTGTGTGTGCGCGTGTGCGTGCGTGCGTGCGTGCGTGCGTGCGTGCGTGCGTGCGTGCGTGTGTGTGTGTGTGTGTGTGTGTGAGAGAGAGTGTGTGAGAGTGTGTGTGAGAGTGTGTGTGTGCGCGCGCGCGCTGTGTACTATACCTGTATTATTAATACAATAAAGTCCCGACAAGTAGTATAATGTGAGAAATAGACATTGTAAGGACAATGTCTATTTTGCACCAGCTGTTATTATAAGTTATAACGTAGCCTAGTTGTAACGTAAATGGCTTCTAAGTCAAGACTTACGCATTACTAAAATGTCAGGTGTTGCACCGCACAAATTTGTTCTTACGTATCTCTAAGTAACTACTAAATATTTACACCAGCCTTTGGGCAGCACGAAGTCTTTACTAAGTAACCCCATATCTATGGGAGTAGAGCAACTACACTGTTACTAGCCTACACTGTATAACTACTGTAAACATTGCATGATGGCAGACTGCATTGATTATATCGACAAATTAATTCAATACAATGAACGACCGCATCCTCGCCAGCGCGTTTTGCGAGACAGGTTACACCCGCTGGACAAATATGATGACGTTGACTTATATGAAAGACACCGTTTCAAGAGAGACGGTGTCATGAAAATAACCGACATGATAGCGCCAGACATCCAGCACAACAGCGACCTGAATGGTGCGCTTCCTCCATCTCTCCAAGTTTGCGTTGCACTGCGTTATTTTGCAACGGGGGGAGTGCTGAATTTAGTCAGTGACACAATACAAATCCACAAGTCAAATGTGTGTAGGGCAGTGCACATGGGTTGCGCTCGCCCTGTGCCCGCGTATGAATGACTGTCAACATGCCGGTGGATATCAAAACACTAAATGACACCAGACAGAAGTTCCACGCAATGGCAGGCTTTCCTGATGTGATTGGCTGTATAGAT